>NC_080382.1:30988766-31185014 GCF_014773155.1 Arachis stenosperma | reverse complement strand
TTCTTCTTCTTCTTCTTCTTCTTTATTGCTCGAGGGCGAGCAATATTTTAAGTTTGGTGTGGTAAAAGCAAGCTTTTTTTTTTGTTTTTCCATTACCAATGGCACCTAAGGCCGGAGTATCCTCTAGAAAAGGAAAAGGGAAGACAAAAGCTTCCACCTCCGAGTCATGGGAGATGGAAAGATTCATCCCAGAGCCATCAAGACCACTTCTATGATGTTGTGGCAAAGAGAAGGTGATCCCTGAGGTCCCTTTCAAGCTCAAGAAAAATGAGTATCCGGAGATCCGACATGAAGTCCGAAGAAGAGGTGGAAGTCTTAACCAACCCATGCAACAAGTCGGAATCTTAATGGTTCAAGAGTTCTATGCCAATGCATGGATCACTAGGAACATGACCAGGTATGAACCCAAGTCCAAAGAATTATCTCACAATGGTTAAGGGGAAATACTTGGATTTCAGTCCGGAAAAGTAAGGGTGGCATTCCACTTGCCTATGATGCAAGGTGATGAACGCCCCTACACTAGAAGGGTCAACTTTGATCAAAGGTTGGACCAAGTCTTTATGGACATTTGTGTAGAAGGAGCTCAATGGAAGAGAGACTCCAAAGGCAAGCCAGTCCAAGAAGACTGGACCTCAAGCCTGTGGCTAGAGGATGGTTGGAGTTCATTCAACGCTCCATCATTCCTACTAGCAACCAATCTGAAGTTACTGTGGATCGGGCCATCATGATTCATGGCATCATGATTGGAGAGGATGTAAAGTTCATGAGGTCATCTCCAATGAAATCTACAAAATAGCCGACAAGCCCTCACCTATGGCACGGCTAGCTTTTCCTCACCTTATTTGCCATCTATGTTACTCAGCTGGAGTTATCATAGAAGGAGATGTCTCCATTGAAGAAGACAAGCCCATCACCAAGAAAAGGATGGAGCAAGCAAGAGAAGCCCCTCACGGTCCTCAAGAGATGCATGAGGAAGCTCATCATCAAGAAATCCCTGAGATGCCTCAAGGGATGCACTTTCCTCCAAACAACTATTGGGAGCAACTCAACACTTCCTTAGAAGGTTTGAGCCATAATGTGGAACAATTAAGGGTGGAACATCATGAGCACTCCATCATTCTCCAAGAAATAAGAGAAGATCAAAGAGCAATAAGGGAGAGCAACAAAGGCAAGGAAGGGACATAGAAGAGCTAAAGAACATCATTGGTCCTTCAAGAAGACGCCACTAGAGGTGGATTCATTCCTTGTTCTTTATTTCCTTCTGTTTTCGGTTTTTAGTATTGTGTTTATCTATGTTGTGTCTTTATTTCATGATCATTAGTATGTAACCATGCCTTAAAGCTATGAATAAAATCCATTAATCCTTCACCTCTTAAATGAAAATGTTTCAATTCAAAAGAACAAGAAGTACATAAATTTCGAAAATAGCTCTTGAATTTAGTTTAATTATATTGATGTGGTGACAATACTTTTTGTTTTCTGAATGAATGCTTGAACAGTGCACATGTCTTTTGATCTTGCTGTTTATGAATGTTAAAACTGTTGGCTCTTGAAAGAATGATGAACAAAGAGAAATGTTATTGATGATCTGAAAAATCATGAAATTGATTCTTGAAGCAAGAAAAAGCAGTGAATGGCGAAAAAAAAAATATAGAAAAAGAAGGAGCAGTAGAAAAAGCCAATAGCCCTTAAAACCAAAAGGCAAGGGTAAAAAAAGGATCCAAGGCTTTGAGCATCAATGGATAGGAGGGCCCAAGGAAATTAAATCCAGGCCAAAGCGGCTAAATCAAGCTGTCCCTAACCATATGCTTATGTCATGAAGGTCCAAGTGAAAAGCTTGAGACTGAGTGGTTAAAGTCGTGATCCAAAGCAAAAGAGTGTGCTTAAGAGCTCTGGACACCACTAACTGGGGACTCTAGCAAAGCTGAGTCACAATCTGAAAGGGTTCACTCAGTTATGTGTCTGTGGCATTTATGTATCCGGTGGTAATGGAAAACAAAACAAAGTGCTTAGGGCCACGGCCAAGACTCAGTAGCTGTGTTCAAGAATCAACATGCTTAACTAGGAAAGTCAATAACACTATCCGAAATTCTAAGTTCCTAGAGAAGCCAATCATTCTGAACTTCAAAGGAAAAAGTGAGATGCCAAAACTGTTCAGAAGCAAAAAGCTACAAGTCCCGCTCATCTAATTATAATTAATATTCATGGATATTCTGGAATTTATAGTATATTCTCTTCTTTTTATCCTATTTGATTTCAGTTGCTTGGGGACAAGCAACATTTAAGTTTGGTGTTGTGATGAGCGGATAATTTACGCTTTTTGGCATTTTTAGGTAGTTTTTAGTAAGTCAAGCTACTTTTAGGGATGTTTCATTAGTTTTTATGTTAAATTCACATTTCTGGACTTTACTATGAGTTTGTGTGTTTTTCTGTGATTTCAGGTAAATTCTGACTGAAATTGAGGGATTTGAGCAAAACTCTAAAAAAGGCTGACAAAAGGACTGCTGATGCTGTTGGAATCTGACCTCCCTGCACTCGAAATGGATTTTCTGGAGCTACAGAACTCCAATTGGCGCGCTCTCAACGGCGTTGGAAAGTAGACATCTAGGGCTTTTCAGCAATATATAATAGTCCATACTTTATTCGGAAATTGACGACGTAACTTGGCGTTGAACGCCAAGTTCATGCTGCTGTCTGGAGTTAAACGCCAGAAAAACGTCATGATCCGGAGTTGAACGCCCAAAACACGTCATAACTCGGAGTTCAACTCCAAGAGAAGCCTCAGCTCGTGGATTGATCAAGCTCAGCCCAAGCATACACCAAGTGGGCCCCGGAGTGGATTTATGCATCAATTACTTACTCATGTAAACCCTAGGAGCTAGTTTATTAGAAATAGAACATTTAACTATTGTATGATGTCTTTGATCATTCGGTCTTGTGACCACATGGGGGCTGGCCATTCGGCCATGCCTGAACCTTTTACTTATGTATTTTCAACGGTGGAGTTTCTGCACACCATAGATTAAGGGTGTGGAGCTCTGCTGTACCTCAAGTATTAATGCAATTCTATTTTCTTTTATTCATTCTATTATTCTTATTCCAAGATATTCATTCGCACACAAGAACATGAATGTGATGATTATATGACCCTCATTATCATTCTCACTTATGAACGCACGTGATTGACAACCACTTCCGTTCTACATGCAACAGAGCTTGAATGTGTATCTCTTAGATTCCCCAACAGAATCTTCGTGGTATAAGCTAGATAGATGGCGGCACTTATGAGGATCCGGAAGGTCTCACCTTGTCTGTGGTATTCCGAGTAGGATCCTGGGAATCCGGAAAGTCTAACCTTGTCTGTGGTATTCCGAGTAGGATTCCGGTAATGAATGACTGTGACGTGCTTCAGACTTGCAAGTGCTGGGCGTTAGTGACAGACGCAAAAGAATCAAGGGATTCTATTCCAGTAGGCGCGGGAACCAACCAGTGATTAGCCGGCTGTGACAGAGCGCGTGAGCGTAGTTTCACTGCGAGGATGGGATGTAGCCTTCGGCCAGGTGATGCCTCCACGATTAGCCATGCGAGTGACAGCCGCAGGACCATTTTCCCGAGAGGATTAAAGTAGCCATCGTCGAACGGTGAACCCCTATACACAGCTTGCCATGGAAAGGAGTAAGAAGGATTGAGTTGAAGCAGTAGGAAAGCAGGCGTCCTTGAGCCATACAGCATCTCCATATGCTTATCTGAAATTCCCACCAATGAATCTGCATAAGATTCTATCCCTTTTATTATTTCTTTTATTATTAATTTTCGAAACCAAACAATTTTAATCTGCCTAACTGAGAGTTACAAGGTGACCATAGCTTGCTTCATACCAACAATCTCTGTGGGATCGACCCTTACTCACGTAAGGTTTATTACTTGGACGACCCAGTACACTTGCTGGTCAGTTGAACGAAGTTGTGAAAACAACCGATGCCATAATAATGATTTCATACAAGTACAAAAGAACATGGATCACAATTTCGTCCACCAATTGTCAAGGTTGGGCCATTTGCCTTTCCTACTGACTTTGTGGTGCTGGAAATGGAGGAGCACAAGAGTGCAACTCTCATTCTAGGGAGACCTTTCCTAGCAACTGGCCGAACCCTCATTGACGTCCAAAAAGGGGAAGTAACCCTGAGAGTCAATGAGGAGGAGTTCAAGTTGAATGTTGTCAAAGCCATGCAACATCCAGACACCCCAAATGACTGCATGAGTGTTGATATCATTGACTCTCTGGTAAGAGAGGTCAATATGGCTGAGAGTCTCGAATCAGAGTTAGAGGACATCTTTAAAGATGATCAGCCTGATTTGGAGGAATCAGAGAGAAAAATAGAACCTCTGAAAATCCCTCAGGAAGAGGAGAAACCTCCCAAACCCGAGCTCAAACCATTACCACCATCCCTGAAATATGCATTTCTGGGAGAAGGTGATACCTTTCCTGTAATTATAAGCTCTACCCTAGAGCCACAGGAAGAGGAAGCACTAATTCAAGTGCTAAGGACACACAAGACAGCTCTTGGGTGGTCCATCAATGATCTTAAGGGCATTAGCCCAGCCAGATGCATGCACAAGATCCTATTGGAGGGTGACGCCAAGCCAGTGGTTCAACCACAAAAGCGGCTGAATCCAGCCATGAAGGAAGTGGTGCAGAAGGAGGTCACTAAATTACTAGAGGCTGGGATTATTTATCCTATTTCTGACAGCCCTTGGGTAAGCCCTGTCCAAGTTGTCCCTAAGAAAGGTGGCATGACAGTGGTTCACAATGAAAGAAATGAACTAGTTCCTACAAGAACAGTTACAGGGTGGCGTATGTGTATTGATTATAGAAGGCTCAATACAGCCACCAGAAATGATCATTTTCCTTTACTATTCATAGACCAGATGCTAGAAAGACTAGCAGGTCATGAATACTACTACTTCCTGGATAGATATTCAGGTTATAATCAAATTGCAGTAGATCTCCAGGATCAAGAGAAAACGGCATTCACATGTCCATCCGGAGTATTTCCATACCGAAGGATGCCATTTGGCCTGTGCAATGCACCTGCAACCTTTCAAAGGTGCATGCTCTCAATTTTCTCTGATATGGTGGAAAAATTTCTGGAAGTCTTCATGGATGACTTTTCAGTATTTGAAGACTCATTCAGCTCCTGTCTTGACCATCTAGCACTTGTTCTAAAGAGATGCCAAGAGACTAACCTGGTTTTAAACTGGGAAAAATGTCACTTTATGGTGACTGAAGGAATTGTCCTTGGGCACAAAATTTCGAATAAGGGAATAGAGGTGGATCAAGCTAAGGTGGAGGTAATTGAAAAATTACCACCACCTGCCAATGTTAAGGCAATTAGAAGCTTTCTGGGGCATGCAGGATTCTATAGGAGGTTTATAAAGGATTTTTCAAAAATCGCCAAAGCTCTGAGCAACCTGCTAGCTGCTGACACGCCATTTGTCTTTGATAAGGAGTGTCTGCAGGCATTTGAGACTCTGAAAGCTAAATTGGTCACAGCACCAATCATCTCTGCACCAAACTGGACATTACCATTTGAACTAATGTGTGATGCCAGTGACCATGCCATTGGTGCAGTGTTGGGACAAAGGCATGACAAGCTTCTGCACGTCATTTACTATGCCAGCCATGTTCTAAATGACGCACAGAAGAACTATACAACCACAGAAAAAGAGCTACTTGCAGTGGTTTACGCCATTGACAAATTCAGATCCTATTTAGTAGGATCAAAAGTGATTGTGTACACTGATCATGCTGCTCTTAAATATCTACGCACAAAGCAGGATTCAAAACCCAGACTTATAAGATGGGTGTTGCTTCTGCAAGAGTTTGATATATAAATAAGAGACAGAAAAGGGACAGAGAATCAGGTAGCAGACCACCTGTCCCGAATAGAACCAGTAGAAGGGGCGTCCCTCCCTCTTACTGAAATCTCTGAAAACTTTCCAGATGAGCAACTTTTTGCCATCCAGGAAGTGCCATGCTTTGCAGACATTGCAAACTACAAGGCAGTGAGATTCATACCCAAAGAATATAGTAGGCAGCAATTAAAGAAGCTGATCACAGATGCAAAGTATTATCTTTGGGATGAGCCGTATCTCTTTAAGAGATGTGCAGACGGAGTAATCCGTAGATGTGTGCCTAAAGAAGAAGCGCAGAAGATCCTATGGCACTGCCATGGATCCCAGTATGGAGGACATTTTGGAAGTGAGCGAACAGCGACAAGAGTCCTCCAATGTGGCTTCTATTGGCCTACTCTCTATAAAGATTCCCGAGTATTTGTACTTAATTGTGACAGTTGCCAAAGATCTGGTAATCTGCCTCACAGTTATGCTATGCCTCAACAAGGAATCTTAGAGATTGAGTTGTTTGATGTATGGGGTATTGACTTCATGGGACCTTTCCCACCATCATACTCAAACACTTATATTCTGGTGGCAGTGGATTATGTATCCAAATGGGTGGAAGCTATTGCAACACCCACTAATGACACTAAGACAGTGTTAAAATTCCTCCAGAAACACATCTTCAGCAGATTTGGCACCCCTAGAGTACTAATCAGTGATGGGGGCACTCATTTCTGCAATAAACAGCTCTATTCTGCTTTGGTTCGTTATGGAGTTAGCCACAGGGTGGCCACTCCATATCATCTACAGACTAATGGGAAAGCTGAAGTCTCAAATAGAGAACTCAAAAGAATCCTGGAACGGACTGTAATTAACCGTAGAAGGGATTGGGCAAGAAGCTTGGATGATGCTCTGTGGGCATACAGAACAGCATTCAAGACCCCTATAGGGACCTCTCCATACCAGCTTGTGTATGGAAAGGCATGTCACTTGCCAGTGGAACTAGAACATAAGGCCTACTGGGCAACCAGATTCCTGAACCTTGATGCCAAGTTAGCTGGAGAAAAACGATTGCTTCAGTTAAATGAGCTAGAGGAATTTAGACTCAATGCTTTCGAGAATGCAAAAATATACAAAGAGAAAGCAAAAAGATGGCATGATAAGAAATTGTCATCCAGAGTCTTTGAGCCAGGGCAGAAAGTTCTGCCATTCAATTCTAGGCTCAAATTATTCCCCGGGAAATTGAAGTCCCGGTGGAGAGGTCCATATGTGATTACAAGTGTATCACCATATGGATACGTAGAGCTTCAGTATAATGACTCTAACAAAAAGTTCATTGTTAATGGACAGAGAGTTAAACATTATCTTGAAAGTAATTTTGAGCAAGAATGCTCAAAATTGAGACTTAATTAAAGCTCAGTAATAGTCCAACTAACGACATTAAAGAAGCGCTTGCTGGGAGGCAACCCAGCCATTCACAAAATTTAATTTTATTTGTTTTTGTTTTTTATTTTTACAGGTATATGTCAAAGTATCTACAAGGTAAAAAAGCAATTGATTGGATTCACAGAGTTACAGGGGAATTTGGAAGCTCACTGGCGTGAAAAATCCAGTAAGAAATGTTTTGGGCGTTGAACGCCCAAAAGAAGTATCCACTGAGCGTTCAACGCCAGTAAGGATAGCCATCTGGGCGTTGAACGCCAGAAAGGAGCATCTTCTGGGCGTTGAACGCCAGAAAGAAGCTCCTTCTAGGCGTTTAACGCCAGAATTACAGCATCCTGGGCGTTTAGAAAAACGCCCAGTGATAAAGGACTTCCTGGCGTTCAACGCCAGAAAGAAGCAACAGCTGGGTGTTGAACGCCCAGGAGAAGCATCAATTGGGCGTTAAATGCCCAAAACATGCAGCAATTGGGCGTTTAACGCCAGGATGGTGGGGAGGAGGTAAAATTCGTTTTTCTTCACAAATTTTCTAATTTTTATGTTTCAATTCATGATTTCTTGCATAAACATATTTCAAAATATCATCCTTCAATTCCAAAAATTTTAATCCTAATTTCTAAAAACCCTAATTTCTAAAATCCCTTTTTCAAAAATATCAAATGTATCTTAATTCATAAACACAAATCTTTTTCTAATCCAAATCTTTTTCAAATCTCTTTCAACTCATCATATCTTTTGGATTTCGAAATTGCCTCTCCCTCTATTCCTCTCCTTTCCTTTCTTTTGCTTGAGGACAAGCAAACCTCTAAGTTTGGTGTGATTTGCCATGATCACTGAGCTAAAACTCATCAAGATCATGGCACCTAAGGGAACAGGAAGAGCAAGGGCGTAACTTAAAGGAACTGAAGCATCAGAACTTATCTCTTGAAGGACAAAGCACCCCACAGACTAGAGAAACATCCACTTCCCAAAATACAGGTTGTTAAGTTCTAATTTTAAGTTTTAACTCTGTGATAGTATTATTATAGAAATTTACCTTAGAAGTTATATAGGAGTAGTAGTAATTAGCATGTCTATTTTGGTCTTATTTCCAATTAAGCTATAATTTATTTTTCTCATCATCATCAAACATGAATAAAATAGTAGATTTTTAGAATAAAGAGGCAATATTTTTTCGAGTTCTTAATAAGGAAAATTCTAATTATTTATATGTGGTGGCAATACTTTTTGTCTTCTGAATGAATGCCTGAACAGTGTATATTTTTGATATTGAATTTCATGAATGTTAAAATTTTTGGCTCCTGAAAGAATGATGAACAAGAGAAATGTTATTGATGATCTGAAAAATCATGAATTTGATTCTTGAAGCAAGAAAAAGCAGTGAAAAAAAAACAAAACAAAAAAATTACAAGGAATCATTGGAAAAAAAAAGGAACAAAAGCCAATAGCCCTTAAAACCAAAAGGCAAGGGTAAAAAAGATCCAAGGCTTTGAGCATCAGTGGATAGGAGGGCCCAAGGAAGTAGTTCCAGGCCTAAGCGGCTAAATCAAGCTGTCCCTAACCATGTGCTTGTGTCATGAAGGTCCAAGTGAAAAGCTTGAGACTGAGTGGTTAAAGTCGTGATCCAAAGCAAAAAGAGTGTGCTTAAGAGCTCAGGACACCTCTAACTGGGGACTCTAGCAAAGCTGAGTCACAATCTGAAAAGGGTTCACCCAGTCATGTGTCTGTGGCATTTGTGTATCCGATAGTAATACTGGAAAACAAAGTGCTTAGGGCCACGGCCAAGACTCATAAAGTAACTGTGTTCAAGAATCAACATACTACACTGGGAGAATCAATAATACTATCTGAATTCTGAGTTCCTATGGATGCCAATCATTCTGAATTTCAAAGGATAAAGGGAGATGCCAAAACTGTTCAGAAACAAAAAGCTACAAGCCCCGCTCATCTAATAAGAATCTGAGCCCCACTCAGAAACTCTGAAATATTATTACTTCTTAATTTCTTTTCATCCTATTTTTTATCTAGTTGCTTGAGGACAAGCAACAGTTTAAGTTTGGTATTGTGATGAGCGGATATTTTATACGCTTTTTGGGGGTAATTTCATATAGATTTTAGTATGTTTTAATTAGTTTTTAGTTGAATATTATTAGTTTTTAGGCAAAAATCATATTTCTGGACTTTACTATGAGTTTGTGTGTTTTTCTGTAATTTCAGGTATTTTCTGGCTGAAATTGAGGGAGCTAAGCAAAAATCTGAGTTAGGCTGAAAAAGGACTGCTGATGCTGTTGGATTCTGACCTCCCTGCACTCGAAATGGATTTTCTGGAGCTACAGAAGTCCAATTGGCGTGCTCTCGATGGCGTTGGAAAGTAGACATCCAGGGCTTTCCAGAAATATATAATAGTCTATACTTTGCACGAAGATAGACGACGTAAACTGGCGTTCAACGCCAGTATCATGCTGCTGTCTGGCGTCCAGCGCCAGAAATAGGTTACAAGCTAGAGTTCAACGCTAGAAACAGGTTACAACCTGGCGTTGAACACCCAAAACAGCCCCAGGCATGTGAGAAGCTCAAGTCTCAGCCCCAGCACACACTAAGTGGGCCCCAGAAGTGGATTTCTGCACTATCTATCATAGTTTACTCATTTTCTGTAAACCTAGGTTACTAGTTTACTATTTAAACAACTTTTAGAGATTTACTTTGGATCTCATGACATTTTCAGATCTAAATTTTATACACTTTGACGGCATGAGTCTCTAAACTCCATTGTTGGGGGTGAGGAGCTCTGCAGCGTCTCAATGAATTAATGCAATTGTTTCTATTTCATTCAAACGTGTGTGTGTTCCCATCTAAGATGTTCATTCGCGCTTAATTGTGAAGGAGGTGATGATCCGTGACACTCATCACCTTTCTCAATCCATGAACGTGTGCCTGACAAACACCTCCGTTCTACATCAGATTGAATGAGCATCTCTTAGCTTCCTTAATCAGAATCTTCGTGGTATAAGCTAGAACTGATGGCGACCACTCTTGAGGATCCGGAAAGTCTAAACCTTGTCTGTGGTATTCCGAGTAGGATTCAAGGATTGAATGGCTGTGACGAGCTTCAAACTCGCGATTGCTGGGCATGATGACAAACGCAAAAGGATCAATGGATCCTACTCCAACATGATCGAGAACCAACAGCTGATTAGCCGTGCTGTGACAGAGCATCTGGACCGTTTTCACTGAGAGGATGGGAAGTAGCCACTGACAATGGTGACACCCTACATACAGCTTGCCATGGATGGAACTTTACAAACAATTGAGTTGAATATTACATTACAAAAATTCAGAGGACAAAGCATCTCCAAAACTCCAACATATTCTCCATTAATAAAGTAACAATTCCTTATTCCAAAAACTTTTACTTCTTACAATTAAATCCAATTAACCTTGTTGGCATCCTGACTAAGATTAATAAAATAAACATAGCTTGCTTCAAACCAATAATCTCCATGGGATCGACCCTTACTCACGTAAGGTATTACTTGGATGACCCAGTGCACTTGCTGGTTAGTTGTGCGAATTGTCAAAGAGTGAGATTGCATTTCGTGCACCAGATTCCAAATACACTCAATTTTCATTAATTGCATGGGAACTATGAGAGAGAAAAAGGCACTTGATTTGATTGTAGCACTTAATGCTACATGCTGCTCAGCAAGAAAAGAATCATTCATTTAATCTCATTCTCTTTCCTAATTCATTGCTGTTCAAATTTCTCTCTTCTCTCTCTACCTGCTTCTTTTCTTTTTTGGTCATATCACTCAGCAACCATGGAAGCTACTGCAAGCTACCATAGAAAAGAAGAAGCACGCCTAAAGACCATCGAGCTGATGGCAAGAAAACATAAAAAATATAGTGGCTGAGATTCTTATCACTTATGGTAAGATATGGTGATGAGATCTTGGCTTCTCCATAACAAAAATGGTTGAAGGAGATTCGGGCAGCAAGGAGAAGATCCTTGGAGGGATGGCTTGTCTTTGCTTTTGGGTTCACTCATCACAGAAGGTAGTTAGGGTGGCTACGTGAGGGAGGAAGCAAAAGTGGAGCAGATGAAGCTATCATCATCATGAAGCATCAAGGGCAAGAATTTCATCTTGGAGAGCAAGCCAAGGATGAAGCCTTCGGATTGATGAAGATTGATGACCAAGGAAGGACTAGAGGTAATTGCATGTTGGTTATTGAATGGGTTATCTCTTCTTTCTCTTTGGCCGAACCGGTTTTGCATGGAGAAGAAGAAGTTGGCTTGGTTTTTGGCTTCAACTGTGGAGGCTTCCCTCTTATATAAAAAGAGAGAACATCCACGGTTTGGAAGAAAGGAGAAAGTGTGAGAGTGCAAGGCACAGAATTCTCAGAGCTACCTTAGCTAACAGAAGTTCTTCTCCTTCAATGTATTCTATTTTGCAATTTTTCTGTTTAATTTTGTCATGTCTTGAGTCTCATGGAAAAGACAAACAGTGAGGTTTGTATGAAAAAGCCATAGAGCGGAAAAAGGCAGAGAGTGCAAACTTAAAAGAAAAATCCATAGATGTCCTTAGAGTTCTTTTGTACATCTGTGTTGTGTATCATGATTCTATGGGAATCCCCTTGTAAGTTGGGTTAGCACTTTACAGTCTGTAATCAAGAAGATTATAGTGAAATTCCATCATAGTTGTGATGGAGACTAGATGTAGGCTGCACTGCACTTAGCAGCTGAACCAGGATATATCTGGGTGTAACTTTCTCTCTTCTCTAATCTATTTTCTGTTTCTATTGCACAGGAGCCAAAACTGAAAATTATCTTGTGTCAAGTGACAAGACAAAAATAAATGTCTCGTGGATGGGGACGAGACAAAAAATAAAAAAGTCTCCTAAAGTTATTTCAAGGACCAACAAGTGTAACCAAGCAAAAAAGGGGACTAAGATTCAACCCCCCTTCTCTTAGCAACTGAAAACCATCAATACATTTTAATACAGAATAGTTTAAAAAGAGCAAGTATAATCTTTTATTTTAAAATAAATAAATATAAAATATATAAATACATAAAAAAATATTTTTTATTTATTAAGATTAATTATTATGCACTACTATTTTTAATTATATAATATAAAATAATTTATTTTATATTACTAAAAAATAATTAGTTTATTCATAAAAAAATTAAAAAACATGGTAATAGTTAATTTTGTTAAAAATACGTTATTGTATAATACAATTTTTTCATCTAAATATTTGTAAATATGTATTTTATTTAAAATATTATATATAATATATAAAAATGTTATTTTTTTATTTTTTCACACTTTTAAGCAAACATTTTTAAATTTTTTTATTTACACTCTTAAAAAAAAGAAATAGAAAATAAACACAATTTTCACTTTTTTAAATAAAAATAAAAATTTATTTTTACACAACAAACAAAATCTATAGAATGACATGAAAATTATATAATTATAATTAATATTTTTATATAATTAAAAAGTGTTCATTTATTTTTTATTTGTTATAAATATTATTTATTGTTACTCATTTGAGATTTAACAGATACATAAAATTATTATACATAAACCTATGAAAATCATAAAATAGTGTATATATATGTATAAAAGTTTCTAAAGATAAGTGCATTATATATGTATCTGTTAATCTCAAATGAGTAACAATAAATAATATTTATAACAAATAAAAAAAATAAGTGAAAACGTTTTAATTATACAAAAATGTTAATTATAATTATATAATTTTTATGTCATTCTATAAATTTTATTTGTTGTGTAGAAATAAATTTTTATTTTTATTTAAAAAAGTGAAAATTGTGTTTATTTTCTATTCTATTTTTTAAGAGTGTAAATAAAGAAATTCAAAAATGTTTGCTTAAAAGTGTGAAAAAATAAAAAAAACATTTTCATATATTATATATAATATATATTTTAAATAAAATACATGTTTACAGATAAAAAAATTGTATTATATAATAACGTGTTTCTCACAAAATTAACTATTACCATGTTTTTAAAATTTTTATGAATAAACTAATTATTTTTTAGTAATATAAAATAAATTATTTTATATTATGTAATTAAAAATAGTACTGTATAATAATTAATCTTAATAAATAAAAAATATTTTTTATGTATTTATATATTTTATATTTATTTATTTTAAAGTAAAAGATTGTATTTGTCATTTTTAAAATATTCTGTATTAAAATGTATTTATGTATGTTTATATTAATATATTCTATATTTATAAAGTCTATCAATACTCTCATTTCATAATATTCTTTAATTTTCATTTAATAAAATCTAATAATTCATAAAGGTGGCACATCTAATACACATAAAATAGTTGGGCTAATTTTAGTATACAAAACATATATACCTAATAAAAAGACCTATGTATTGATATTGTAATAGAAAACAATTATATATACCAATATAAAGAGCAAAATTTGCTAGATTGTGCACTGAGAATCTGAGATTGTTCCACTCAACTATTGTCGTCATTTTTTATTTCCAAGTATTTTTTCGACGAGTGTATATCTATCAAATTTAAGAAAATGTGTCAATTGTAAATTATAAGCATTTTGGTGGCACGACTTGGCACTGTTATACTATTGGATCTTTCATTGGGTTGAACTCAAACTCCACTGTACTATTGCATATGTTGGCATTATAATGGTATAATTCATGCATTAACTAATTAGTATAACAAAAAAGTATAAAGTAATTAAATTGGTTCCTACTCACATACAGTTTCAAAAAGTACATAGTATAAAGAATAATCACAAAAAAAAAAAACAAATAAAAAGAGACTCAACAATCAACATGATATTTATTTATTCTTTTTGTATCTCTTATTTCGGTATTTTTTTTATGTGGGAGTAAGAATAAATTTGGGTGGCTGATGCAAGAGTATGTATTTTTGTGTTTATGTCGTTAATTAAAATAGTCTAAATTAGCATATATTATTATATTGTGTTATGAGTTAGTTTTAGATTGTCTGAGTCATGAAAATTCTTTCTCCTCTACTAGTATAAATTAAATATGCATATGTACTCCTTTTGCTTATAAAGTTGAGTTGATTGAATTATATATTAAATAAGCTATGTGCTTATTTTTCTCTAGACTCTTTGAGAGTAAGAGGTGCATCTTTGGTTTAGCTAACCAAGGTAGCTTTTTGACTACTTTCACTATAATGGTGTTGCTAACCTCGCCAAGATTGGTGACACAAACGACATCCTTACGTCAGTTTGGTATCAGAGCAAGGTCGGTCATCGCCTTATTCCAGTAAAATTTTTATTTCGTTCGTGGGTACGGATCTTTAGTGCAGTGCTCTCGCTGTTGGTACGAGTCGTCATCAGTGCAGATTGTCTGTTACGGAGTTCTGGATAAAATCATTCTTTTCTCTTCTTTTGGTGCTTTTACCGTTGGTGATTATCTTAGTGCATTTCATGGTTAGATGTATGACAAACTAAGAACTCCGTGGATTTCAATGAGACTGATGCACTCTTATCTAAGTTAGAACTTTCTAGACATCTCTCACAAGTGTGTTTATTGAACTCGGTTTTTTTTTCGGTCATTGACTCCTCTCTCTCAGTATTCTCCTCTTTTCTCTCAAAACTCTTGCTTTCAATCAAACATGGATTCTTTTCACTCAAACACTCAATCACTTTCTCAGTTTATTTTCTCTCATATTTTTTAAAATGCTCACATCCCAAGGATTCAATTGAGAAATTCTGCACTTTTGAATCTTCCAAGGACACATCACCCTCTACAGCATACTCAACAAAATTCTTCTATCTCTAGCGTTGAAGAAGAATAAAAGATAGGCGTAAAAGAAATTCTCTTCTTATGTCGATTTATCATTTGTTGCACTTGCTTCAAGTTAATGGCCAATTTGACCAAATCTTCCATGGTCTCATAACGGTAGCATTGTACTTTATTTGTAAGGTCTTCGTGTAATCCAAATAAAAATCATTCCATAAGAACCTCAAGACTCGTTTTAATATTAGTCTTGTCCATCAAATATAAAAATTCCTTGTGGTACTCCATCACTGATTGTGAACCTTATTGTAACTTGCAAATTTTTTTAAAAAATTCGTTGTGGTATGATGGCGGCATAACCCGATTCCTCATATGGTATTATGATGGCACAAACTGGTTTCTCATGATTTTTTTTATCTTCTCCCAGCTGCAAATTGGACTTTTTCCATACCGTCTTCTAGATCTTCTTAATTCAGTCCACCATATACGGGCAGCATCAAAAAAATTGGCTTGTACCAGTTGAACCTTCTTTTTCTCTGAAAGGATGCAATTTGCAAAAATCAACTCTACCTTCCTTTCCCATTCGAAATAAGCTTTAGGATCATTCCTCTCATTAAATGCAGGAATTTGCAACCGAGAACCCTTTTTCGCATATGAGACTCCTTGATCCTCACTATTGTAATACTCAATCATATTTTTTTGTGACACTTCCTTTTTTTGGTTTTTTGTGGACTCTAAAGTGAATTTGCAGAAATTAAAGAGAAAAAAATAAAGCGACTAAACAAGACCCATGGAATGTGTAGATAAATAAGAATTTATCAACAACCTGGCTCTAATACTAGATGATAACAAATTAATTGGGGATTTAATAAATTCGAACATTTAAGTCCCAATGGAAGGGTTGGATGAGATATAGGGGAAAAAATGACACAAAAGAAAAAGGATTATTGGCAAAAAGAGACTTACCCCAAAAGACATGGTGGAAACATAAAAAGGATAGATAAATGGGATTTTTCTACTAGACCTCTAAGAAACATGTTTTTAGCAACCTAGGTCACTGGAAGGGTTTTCCTACTAGACCTCTAAGAAACTTGTTTTTAGTAACCTAGGTCACCAGAATGGTTCTCCCTACTAGACTTTTTCAAAGAACATGTCCTCGACAACCTATATTAGAGGGATGAACATTGAAAGAGACTGCCACGCAAATCACCTTAGTGTTGGATCCTTCAATATTCTTCATGTAACAAGCGAAGAAAATCACTCACCTCACTTAATCACACTCAAAAAAATGTGCATAAAGCACTAAGAAAATTTTATTCATCAAAAGTTATGTAAATTGTCTCACCAAAGGTGTTTAAATAGTCCCCTAACAAACTAGCTAAAAGATAAGATAAGATAACTTAATTTAAATCTGCTAAAGATAAGATAACTAATTTAAATCAGATTTGATCTTATTGGATTAGATCATATTTGATTTAAATTTTAAAATCCAAAAGATATGATAACTAATTTAAATCATATTTGATCTTATCAAATTAGATCAGATTTGATTTAAATTTAAAATCCCTAAAATTACTACTCAACAAATTAGATGCAAATCAAATCTTCCAACAAATTCTAACATCAAAATAAATTAAAATAAAGGCCTTATAATTTCGAAAAGTAATAATAAATTATGCCTCCCATTGAATTTGAAATGCATTGTTGGGCTTCTTGTTGTCCTGCCCTAGTCTGATGGGCCTTATGAGTTGTCGCTATTTCAGCACCACTATTTGTGAGATGGACTCTTGGTCTTCTTGATCTCCAAGACTGGCATGGTACAATTCTTCTAGTATTCAAATCTTTGAACGTGACGAGATTATCATTTTGCCCCTTAGCTCTAAAATAACAAAAATGCCCTCCTGACCACGTATCACATATATATTATGTGTGGACTAAATTATAAATCATAAGGTTCAATTAGGTTCATCAAAAGAGTGAAGTATTTAAAAATTTATAGGAGACAAAAAATATCTTTTAAATTTAATGGTAATTTTTTTTGCACTCTCATTAGACTAGCTATAATATATAGAACATACATAGTGTTTAATTAAGTTTAGCTTAACCAAAATGAGGTTACGAGAGAAAAAGTTAGAGTAATGTATATTATTGAAGAGACAATAAAATTTCATCTTAGATATAGTTGTTTAATGAGAAGAACAGTAAAACATTTAGCAAAAAAGGGTAGATCAAATGAAATAGTATATCAGACATAGAAGAAGATCTAAACACTACAAGAAAAAAAGGCCTATGGTCACGCTTTTTCTTGTCACACTTTAAAAGTGTGGCCAAAAGTGGTCTATGGCCATACTTTCATGAGGGTGGTGATTGATTAGAGATTTGGCCACGTCTTTTCTTGTTACGCTTAAAAAGCTTGGTGAAAAAGGTCTATGACCACGCTTTTATGAGGGTGGCAACTGATTCGAGATTTAGCCATGCTTTTTTTGCCATGCTTAAAAAGCGTGGCTATACAGAGAAACAGGCACGTTTTTTAAAGCGTGGCGACAAGGTTTTGTTATGGTGACGTTTTAAAAGCGTGGCCGTTTCTTGTAACTTTGTGGCACGCTTCAAAAACGTGGCCAAAAGGTTCCAAAAAAATTTTAATTTCTTCTTCTTATTTTTTGGCACGCTTCAAAGGCACCCTTATTCCCCATTCGACCATCCCCCTAACCCTAATTCACGCGCAGTAGCAGCGCCTCCCTCTCTCCCTCATTTTCTTCATTCGAGTCTCCTTCTCCATCATTCTCACGCAGACACACAGGATGGCAGCAGCGGTGGTGGACTCGTCGTCGCTCTCATGGCACCTTCGCGAGTCCCGGCTACAGCGCTCTTCTCCTCCTCCATCCTTCTCACGCAGGAGTAGTCGTCATTCTTCGCTGGCGCTGTCACTCTCGCTCTTAATAACCATGCATCAACACCCCTTCGGTGTCCCTCCCTGGCTCAACACCCATCGCGTTGTGTCTCCCTTTCTGAAGTCATGGTGCTGCCATCTTCCTCTCCTTCACTTGTCGCACCTCCGTTTCCATTTCTCAACCCTCCTCCTCGCCATCCATCAGTGCTGACTGTCAGCCATGTTCAGCATTTGCAGCGCCCTGGTATTGATGGTTAGGGTTTCGATACTTTAAGCATTCACAATTAGGGTTTTGATTTTGTTTAATTCTTGTTTATTGGTATTGATGGTTTGATTTAATTGTTCAAAGTTTCTAGTTTTTGGGTTTTATTTGGTTTAATGTTTCACTCTTATCCAAATATGAAAAGGGAGATGTTCTATTTTGTTAGTTCAACCTTATTCTAGTGATGTGTTTAGTCTGCAATTTTTGGGTTTTATTTGGGTGAACTGAAATAAAATTATAAGGACCGGGTGAACTCAGGAAACTGAAGATGGTAAGTTTCTCTAACTATGTTCTTATGTTGTACATGAAACATGTGATAGATGCATAATAAAGCTTGTAATAAACAACAGAAAGGAATATCAAATCCCTATGGGCATTATTTGAATGTCAAGCATCATTTCTTTGCTCCCTGATCTTTTAGTTCCTCTTATTGGTGGTTTTTTGAATGCCTAAAAATGAAATAGTTAAGCTTATTATCTTTTTTTCTCCTACTCTAAGTTGACATATCTTTTGATTTGCATGATTAGGCTGCAAGGGAAACTGGTGCACTTCAAGAAGCAAAGGACATACTTTAAGAAACGGTGGAGGAACTCACCTGGCATCTCCAACTAGAAAAAAGTTTGCATGTCAGAGTGTTGTTTGTTTTGCATTTAGATATAAGTTGGTGGACTTTTTTATTTTGATATCTTTACATAATCATGCATACTGTAACACTGGAAGAAAACTATGTTGAATTCTGCAGACCAACTTCGAAGAGTCCAAAGCACAAGAGATATAAAAATTGCAGAATTCATTACAGGAGATGCAGGGTATTGATAAACCACTATTTTATGGTTTATCTTGTGCTAAATACAGTGGATTTTATCAATCTTTTATACACTTATTCATATGAAATGCATGGTGTTACATTTTCCTTCCCAAATTGATGCTATGATTGACAACGTGCTTCTTTGGCTTTAAATTCACTATTTTTAATCCTCTCTTATTCCCATTCGATGTTGTGATATGTGTGTTAACTATTTTCAGAGATTACAGGGCAAGAATGGCTTAGAGGATGGAAAAAAAGCATGCAAAAGAGGAAGGAACACAAGGAATTAAAGATTTCATGGGCGAGCAGCGACGCGCACGCGTGGTCAGGAGAAAAAGCAGGGACGCGCATGCGTGAAGCACGGGTACGCGTGACTAGAAGAATGTGCATAGACGTGTACGCGTGATAGGCCGTCACGTGCTGCATATCAGGATTCGCCGGGGGCGATTTTTGGGCCCTTTTTGACCCAGATTCAGGCTCAAAAGTCCAGATTAGAGGCAGGGGTGTAGCTGAGACTTAGACACTTTTCATTCTCACTTAGTTTTTAGTTTCAGTTTTGAATTCTAGAGAAAACACTAGCTCTCATAGGGTTCTTAGCTTTTTCTTAGTTTTGCTTGGATTGGATCTGGAAAGAGTTGCTACTACCTTCGGTTGAAGCCTCCATCATTATAGTTTGCTTTTCTGTTACTCTACTTCTTTATTTTTCCATTTAGTTACTTGAATTCATGTTTAGATTTTCTTAATTTTAAATTTATTAATATAATGAACCATTTTTATGTTTAATTTCGTTGCCTGTTTGATTTTGTTTAATCAATTATCAATTCCAATTTTGCTTTTATTAATTAAATTTTAATTATTATGTCTCTCAGCTACTCCTTTCTTATGTTTATGAAAATGACATTCATGTTAATGGAGTAGAGCTCTCAACTTGGCTTGGGAGTTGATTAATTTGAACCCCTTGAGTTGGAAAACTCAAGTGTTAATTTGAACTTTGAAATTGTTGCCTAACTCTATTTTCACTAACTCTAGTCCTTCCTTAGGAAGGGGCTAGGACTTGTGAGTTAGAGTTAGTGTACCCAATTGACCTTTCTTTGCAACTGCAAGAGGATAACTAATTGGAAGCAATAACTTTTACTATGTTACTTGGGAAAACCAACAAGGATAGAAACTCCAATTAATCTTCTCCTAGCCAAGGCTTTCTTATTTTAAATACACAACACATATTGTTATCATTCACTGCTTTAATTTTTAGTTATTTAATTTTCCATTTTCAACCCTCACAAATTTCTCAGAAAATTCCTAATCAATAATTTACTCTGTTGTGTCAACTCTTTAGGAAACAACCTGGGAATTCTACTCCCAGTTATTTATTCCTTAATTGTGACATCTTTTAAATTGACAGTGGGAATTTCGTCGGTTAAGACTATACTCACAACGCAATTTCTATCAATATTTCTTAACCGGCATTTTTTTGCCCGTCAATTTTTGGCGCTATTGCTGGGGAGTTGCAACAGTGTGCTAAATGATTGGTTGGTGTAAATATTTATTTTATTTACTTAATTGCATTTTTCTTTTTATATTTTATTACCATGAGCTATCTATTTCTTTCATTGAATGACACGTTCATTACCGGATCTGAGCTTAGCCGCATTTGATCCTAAGATCGAAAGAACTATTTCACGTATTAGGCGAGCTCGGTGTCGGTTAGCCTATGAGGGTGGTGAAGGGGTTTTGCCCAATTCTCCAGTCTTATCTGAGGCTGAATCTGAAGCGTCATTCGAGGAAGAAACTAGTTCCTCACCTACTAATTCTATTGACGCCTCTTCTATTGATTTGAGTGCAGGTACTATAGTGGAGCCCAGAAGGATTACTCTTAAGGAAGCAAGAGCTCCGGATTTTACACAGCAACCATAACAAGCGCGTCATCCAAACTTAACTACTGACTTCGAACTAAAGATTGCTCTAATCAATCTACTGCCTAAGTTCCATGGCTTACCTGCTCAAGAGCCTATCAAGCACCTTAGGAATTTTTAGACAGCTTGCTCAACTACTAGGCGGCATGGTGCTGATGAGACTGCCGCCTGGCTATACGCCTTCTTATTTCCTCTGAAGGGAAAGGCAAAGGAGTGGTTCTACACTCAACTGGAAGCTATTGTTACTAATTGGGACTCACTTAGAAGGGAGTTCCTGGACAAGTACTTTCCAGCAAAGGTTACAGATAGATTGAGGAAGGAGATTTCCTGTATCATTCAAGGTGAATCAGAGACTCTCTTTGAGTATTGGAAACACTTTAGGAACCTCCTAGATTCATGTCCCCACCACAAGATTGACCAGTTGGTGTTGATTAGCTACTTCAGCCAAGGCATGAAGCCTGGAGACAAGACCCTCTTAGATTCTGCGAGTAATGGCTCTCTGACTAAATATAAGACGGCGATAGAAGCGTGGCAACTAATCACCAATCTAGCTGAGTCTACCCAAAATGCAAGGCAGAGAAACAAGCATCCCAAGGCTATTCCGAAAGTTTCCTCTAGCAGTGAGACAGCTGCACTCACAAAGACTTTGGGAGAGATGACCAATATACTAAAACAGCTCCATCTTAATCAATAACAACCTCCGCCTCCCCATAGCAATATTGTCAACAGTTAGTGTTCATACCCTAGACATCCAGGGATTTCCAGCAATATATAATAGTCCATACTTTATTCGAAGAATGACGACGTAACTTGGCGTTGAACGCCAAGTACATGCTGCTGTCTGGAGTTAAACGCCAGAAAAACGTCATGATCCGGAGTTGAACGCCCAAAACACGTCATAACTCGGAGTTCAACTCCAAGAGAAGCCTCAGCTCGTGGATTGATCAAGCTCAGCCCAAACATACACCAAGTGGGCCCCGGAAGTGGATTTATGCATCAATTACTTACTCATGTAAACCCTAGGAGCTAGTTTATTATAAATAGAACATTTAACTAATGTATTTGACATCTTTGGTCTCAGTTTTGTTTTATTCTTCATCCTAAGAGGCTATTGATCACGTTTTAGGGGGCTGGCCTCTCGGCCATGCCTGAACCTCTTTTACTTATGTATTTTCAACGGTGGAGTTTCTGCACACCATAGATTAAGGGTGTGGAGCTCTGCTGTACCTCAAGTATTAATGAAGTTCTATTTTCTTTTATTCAATTCCTCTTTTATTCTTATTCCAAGATATTCATTCGTACCCAAGAACATGATGAATGTGATGAGTTAGATAACCCTCATTATCATTCTCACTTATGAATGCGCGTGATTGACAACCACTTCCGTTCTACATGCAACCGAACTTGAACGTGTATCTCTTAGATTCCCCAACAGAATCTTCGTGGTATAAGCTAGATAGATGGCAGCATTTATGAGGATCCGGAAAGTCTCACCTTGTCTGTGGTATTCCGAGTAGGATCCTGGGAATCCGGAAAGTCTCACCTTGTCTGTGGTATTCCGAGTAGGATTCCGGTAATGAATGACTGTGACGTGCTTCAAACTTGCAAGTGCTGGGCGTTAGTGACAGACGCAAAAGAATCAAGGGATTCTATTCCAGTAGGCGCAGGAACCAACCAGTGATTAGCCGTACTGTGACAGAGTGTGTGAGCATTAGTTTTCACTGCGAGGATGGGATGTAGCCATCAACCATGGGTGATGCCTCCAGACGATTAGCCGTGCGAGTGACAGCCGCATAGGATCATTTTCCCGAGAGGATTGAAAGTAGCCACCGCTGATGGTGAACCCCTAAACAAAGCTTGCCATGGAAAGGAGTAAGAAGGATTGAGTAGAAGCAGTAGGAGAGCAGGCGTCCTTGAGCCATACAGCATCTCCATCCACTTAT
Organism: Arachis stenosperma; assembly: GCF_014773155.1. NCBI lineage: Eukaryota > Viridiplantae > Streptophyta > Magnoliopsida > Fabales > Fabaceae > Arachis > Arachis stenosperma. The sequence goes on along the minus strand of NC_080382.1, from coordinate 31,162,066 downwards.
CTGAAATTCTCACTAATGAATCGGCATAAGTATTCTATCCCTTTTATTATTTCTATTTTATTATTTGAATCTAATCAAGTATCATGTTTAATCCGCCTGACTGAGATCTACAAGGTGACCATAGCTTGCTTCATACCAACAATCTCTGTGGGATCGACCCTTACTCACGTAAGGTTTATTACTTGGACGACCCAGTACACTTGCTGGTTAGTTGAACGGAGTTGTGGATTCAACCAGTGCCATAATAATGATGCCTCTCAAAATAGTTAGAACATTGATCACAAATGATCCATGGTTCCCTCGTGCCAATTTCTTAAATTCCATAATTTTACAAGGAGTGCAACTTAAAGAATAAGGATCACAATTTCGTCCACCAGCAGGAGTCATGGAGGTGCTTCAAGACTGTTTAAAACAACTGGAAGAAGAAACCTTACGACAATGAGAGGCTGAGAAAGACCTACAGAAGGAAATAAGGTGACGCCGGGAATTAGAGGACAAACTCTTAAAACTCGAAGTCGATCTCAAGACTAAAGCCAACCGATCCCCTCACGAGGACAGCTCCCGCAACGAACAAGATCCATTCTCCAAGGAGATCATGAAGACCAAAATCTCAAAAGACTTTAAACTCCCATATATGACTTTATACGACGGCACTACAGATCCCGGCCACCATCTCAGTAATTTCAAAAGTAAAATGTACCTCACCGACACCTCAGATGCAATTCGTTGCAAAGCCTTCCCGACTACTTTAACAAAGACGGCAAATAGATGGTTCGACAATCTACCTTCTAGGTCTATCTCGAGTTTTGACGACTTGGCCAAGAAGTTTTTGGCCAGATTCTCCATCCAAAAAGACAAGGCTAAGCACGCTCCAAGTCTATTAGGAATCAGGCAAGGAAAACAGGAAACTCTCCACAACTACATAGAAAGATTCAACAAAACGTGCCTAGACATACATAACCTACCAACAGAGGCTGCCATCATGGGCCTCATCAATGGCTTGCGAGAGGGACTTTTTAGCCAATCTATATCGAAAAAACACCCCACATCTCTGAACAAAGTACAAGAACGAGCAGAAAAGTACATCAACATGGAGGAAAACTCTCGACTAGGAGAGACTTTAAAATCCGGATTCACTTCCTGGGATAAGGACAAAGAATCCATAAAGAAAGAAGATCAACAAGGAGAAAAAATAAAAAATATCACAATTACACCCCCCTTCGGGTGTCTCTCATGGATGTCTACAAAGAGGTATGCAACACTGAAAAAATACCCCCAACTCGACCACTCAGGCAAAAAAGGGGGAGGAAATTGGACTGAATATTGTGAATATCATCGAATCTGTGGGCATTCCACCAATGAATGTTTTGACTTAAAAAATGTCATAGAAAAACTAGTAAGAGGTGGGAAGCTAGATCGGTATCTGGCCACCCGGAATGGTGAGCAAAGAAAAAGAAGAAGGGAAGAAGATGTCGGATGAACCGAGAGGTCACCTCGTACACCAGAAAGACACGTCCACATGATACATGGCGGATTTGCGGGAGGAAGATTCTCCAAATCATCTCGCAAGAGACATTTTAAAGAGGTATATCATGTCGAGGGGAAGGAGGAAGCACCCGACATCCCCGCGATTACCTTCAACAAAGAATATGCATCCGGTATAATCTCAGGACACGACGATCCCATGGTCATCACTGTTATAATGGCGAATACAAACCTCCACCGCACACTGATAGACCAAGGGAGCTCCGCCGACATCTTGTTCAAAACTGCCTTCGACAAGCTCGGTTTGGAAGAAAAAGAACTCAAAGCATATCCGAACAGCCTGTTCGGACTAGGAGACACCCCGGTTCAACCACTTGGATACATCTCGTTGCACACAACCTTTGGAAAAGGAAACCAATCAAGAACACTCAAGATAGATTACATCGTGGTCGACGTAGGTTCAGCCTATAATGCCTTAATAGGCCAGACAATATTAAATCAGCTCGGTGCAATAGTCTCAACTCCACATCTATGCATGAAATTCCCAACTCCAGAAGGGATAGCTACAATAAAAGCAGATCAGAAGATGGCACGCCGCTGTTACAACGAAAGTCTAGACCTCAGAAGCAGAGGAGAAGAATTCCACACAATCGAACTCGGTGGATACCCCGGACCAAACGACCAGTATCGGTACAATCCTACAAGGAGACATAAAAGAATTGCTCATACAGTTCTTACGAGATAACGTCGACCTCTTTGCGTGGAAGGCCGCAGACATGCCAGGCATAGACCCTAAGTTAATGTGCCACAAACTAGCAGTCTACCCAGGATCTCGGCCAGTGCAACAGAGGCACAGAAAGCTCGGACCAGAACGCTCTCTTGTTGTGGAAGAGCAGGTACAAGCTCTATTGGAGTCAGGATTCATAAGAGAAGTCAAATACCCACTATGGCTAGCTAACGTCGTCTTAGTGAAAAAATTAAACGGGAAGTGGCGAATATGCACCGACTACACTGATCTCAACAAAGCCTGCCCAAAGGATCCTTATCCACTCCCAAGTATCGACGCACTGGTCGATGCCTCCTCTGGATATAAATACCTCTCGTTCATGGACGCATATTCGGGATACAATCAAATCCCAATGTATCCATCCGACCAAGAAAAAACTTCCTTCTTAACCCAAAAAGCAAACTACTGCTACATCGTCATGTCTTTCGGTCTTAAAAATGCGAGAGCTACTTATCAGAGATTAATGAATAAGGTCTTTTCGGATCACATCAGAAAAATCATGGAAGTCTACGTAGACGACATGCTAATAAAGACACAAAATAAAGAGACACTATTGTCCATCCTGATCTAGGTGTTCGACACTATAAGACAGCATGGCATGCGACTCAATCCCGTAAAATGCACCTTCGCCATAGAAGCTGGCAAATTCTTGGGTTTTATGCTCACACAGAGAGGAATCGAAGCAAACTCGGACGTTGGGCCATACTCGACATGAAGAGCCCAACTTGTGTCAAAGAGGTACAACAACTCAATGGGAGGTTAGCAGCCTTGTCCAGATTTCTAGCCGGATCGGCAATAAGATCCCTTCCCTTTTACGCTACTCCAAGGAAGGAAAAGAAGTTTGAATGGACAACGGAGTGCGAGCAGGCCTTCCAAGAGTTCAAAAGATTCTTGGGACAGCCATCTATCCTAACTCAGCCCCGGAAAGGAAAATCACTCATATTGTACCTCGCAGTAGGAAGTCGGGCAGTAGCATCAGCCCTAGTCCGAGAAGATGAGAACGGGCAGCAACCCGTATACTTCATAAGTAAAGCGCTACAGGGAGCCGAGCTAAACTACCAAAAAATAGAGAAGTTTTACTACGCTCTCATACTAACATGTCGATGACTTCATCCATACTTTCAAGCCCACACCATCAGGGTCCGGACCAACCAGCCCATAAAAGGGATCTTACAAAAAACAGACCTGCTAGGCAGAATCATACAATGGGCAGTCGAGTTGTCCAAATTCGACCTCCAATACAAAGCTCGGACAGCCATCAAATCACAATACCTGGCCGACTTTATTGTAGAATTTATAGATACACCGGAAACCCCCACAGAATAGAATCTCTACGTGGACGGATCCTCAAATAAAGCTGGAAGCGGTACGGGTGTGATAATTAAAAGTGACCAAGGAACCCAAATCAAACTCTCCCTCAAATTCGGGTTCCCTGCCTCAAACAACCAAGCGGAATATTAAGCACTGCTAGCTGGTTTGAAGCTGGCTAGGGAGGTTGGAGCTCAAAAGCTTGTCATCTTCAGTGACTCACAGGTAGTAACTTCACAAATAGCAGGAAGCTATCAAGCCAAAGACCCCACTATGAAAAAGTACTTGGACAAAACCAGGGAACAGCTCAGACAACTCGGAGAATATGAGATCCATCACATACCCCGAGAATAGAATGCCTGAGCTGACGCACTCTCAAAACTAGCCAGCACCAAACCAGGGAGCAACAATAGAAGCCTCATCCAAGAAATTCAACAAAATCCATCAATCTCTGAAGAAGAAAAAGTCCTGACCATAACAGGTCAGGATCAAGGATGGATGACTCCCATAATTAACTACCTCAAAACAGATGCACTCCCCACAGAAGAAAAGGAGGCAAAGAGGTTGAAACGGGAGGCACAATACTACACTATCATAAACAATACTCTATACAAAAGAGGGATTTCTATACCATTGTTAAAATGCGTATCGACTTCTAACACAAAGGAAGTCCTAGAAGAAGCACACAGTGGCATTTGTGGTAATCACCTAGGAGCACATGCACTTACCGAAAAAGTACTTCGTGCAGGATTTTATTGGCCAACTCAACAAAAGGAAGCCACAGAGTTTGTAAAGACATGTCCATCATGTCAGAAACATGCCAACTTTCACATCGCCCCACCAGAGGAGCTCATCAGCATAACCTCACCTTGGCCATTCGCAAAATGGGGACTCAACCTTCTCGGGCCCTTCCCTCAGGGATCGGGACAATTCAAATTCCTCATAGTGGGGATAGACTATTTCACAAAGTGGATCGAGGCAGAACCCCTAGCTAATGCCACTGCTCAAAGAAGTCGAAAATTCCCATATAGGAACATTGTCACGAGGTTTGGGGTTCCATACTCCATCACCACAGACAATGGTACCTAGTTCATAGATGCAGGCTTCAGAAAGCTGGCGGCTGACTTGAATATAAAACAACAGTTCACTTCCATAGAACATCCCCAAGCCAATGGACAAGCCGAAGCTACCAACAAAGTCATATTGGTTGTGCTGAAACGGAGATTACAGGATGCAAATGGAGCCTGGGCCGAGGAACTCCCACAAGTCCTATGGGCATATCAAACAATGCCACATTCCACCACAAAGGAATCACCCTTCCGATTAGCGTACGAAATGGAGGCAATGAACCCAGTAGAGATTAAAGAAAGGTCACCTAGAGTAATTCACTATAGTAAAAAAGCCAATTCCCAACTTCAAAGGAAAGAACTCGACCTACTTCCAGAGATCCAAGAAAGAGCTCGGATTAGGGAAGAAGCATTAAAACGACGAATGGCTGCGAGATACAATCAAAAGGTAGTACAACGAGCTTTTGCTGAGAACGACCTCATCCTAATCCGAAATGACATCGGAACAGCCCGACCTGGAGAAGGAAAGCTGGCAGTAAACTGGAAAGGACCCTTCAGTGTCATAGAAGTACTTGGAAAGGGCTACTACAGACTGTCCGAACTCGATGGGCGAGAGCTTCCTAGGTCGTGGCATGCCTGCAACCTGAGAAGGTACTATAGCTAGGGATGATAAAGGATCTTAGGATAAAGTGCACTCTTTTTCCTGAAAAGGTTTTTTAATGAGGCGCCAAGCCAAGACCTACAAATCACCCGACTTAGAGGATAAACCTCCCGCATGTATATATTTGCATTTTCTTTTGAATAAAATCTTTTTAGGTCTTTTACAAATGTTCAAGCCGCATTAATCTGAAACATTCATCATCCGATTATAAAGCTACAGATTGGCAGAAAGTGAAAATTAAATTCACTACTCGATCATGATAAAGACCAAAGATGAAAACCAAATTCATTAAAAGGTCGACCAAACGAGGGTTAAACCCAGTCTCTACAAAATCGACAAAGATGAAAACAGAATAATGCAAAAAGTTATAGAAAGTGATCCATAGAAAGGACCTGACGAGGTCCTAATAAAATGGATCGCTAAAAATAACTTAAAGGCTGACTGACATAAAGAAGTCGGACCAGCCGCAAAAACCGAAGTTATAAGTAAAGCCCTAGAAAGAGGTCTGGCCAGCCCTATAAAAGAGGATTACTATAACTTAGAAGAGCCCGACATGACGAAGTCGGACTCCCACAAAGAAGTTATAAAAGTAATCCCTGAAAGAGACCTGAACAAGGTCCAAGAAAGAGGATTACAAAAATAACTTAGAAGAGCCCAACATGATGAAGTCGGACTCCCACAAAGAAGTTATAAAAGTAATCCCTGAAAGAGACCTGAACAAGGTCCAAGGAAGAGGATTACAAAAATAACTTAGAACAGCCCAACATGACGAAGTCGGACTCCCACAAAGAAGTTATAAAAGTAATCCCTGAAAGAGACCTGAACAAGGTCCAAGAAAGAGGATTACAAAAATTACTTAGAAGAGCCCGACATAATGAAGTCAAACTCCCACAAACAAGTTATAAAAGTAATCCCTGAAAGAGACCTGAACAAGGTCCAAGAAAGAGGATTACAAAAATAACTTAGAAGAGCCCGACACGACGAAATCGGACTCCCCCAAAGAAGTTATAAAAGTAATCCCTGAAAGAGACCCGAACAAGGTCCAAGAAAGAGGATTACAAAATAACTTGGAAGGGCCCGACATGACGAAGTCAACCCAAAATATAAAGCTACAAAAGTAACCCCTGAAAGAGACCTAAATGAGGTCCAAAAAAGAGGATTACAAACAGCAACTGGTAGAAAAAACCGACCTGACAAAATCGGCAACCACAGCGTAATTCCTTACAAAGATCTGAACAAAATAAATTGCTGAAAATAACATCTGGCAAAGGAATCAAGTCAATTAGGTCGGACAAAATTCCAACACTCCCAAAGCATACAAAGGTACCAAGACGAGTGCAGACAGACATGATATAAAAACACATAGTTATAATAGTAGCAAGCTTCAGAGGCTACCAAAAGTCAGCCCAAAAAGCCCAAAAACCACTTTGTTTTTCAAGATAAAGTTGCTAAACAAGCAACTAAGAAAGTGTCAACAGTCAACAAAATACCATTTACAAAAGCGAAAGTTCAAAAGCCCACAAGTCGGGCTAACTACACACAATACCAAGAATAACTAAAGAGGATCCAGAGGCTTCCCAATAGCGGCATCAACATGGGGCGAAGGACGGCGAGTTTGTAGTGGCACAGCATCCACTGTCCCATCCTCTCGGTTCAAGATCTGACAGTCAGGTTCTGACTCAATTCTGGCTGCAGGAGTTGAAGAAGTCGGCACGACAGAAGCCTTGGTGGTAGGCGTAGGAGGAGGCTCAGCATCATCATCATCAGGGTCGTCAGGGACAATCTTACCGTCCCTCACAATGTTGTCAAGACTAAAGAGGGTAAGATCGAGCTCGGGTGCAAGAACCCGTACATGCTCCTTTAAGTTTCTCATAAGCAGCAGTCACGTTGCCCATGAGGTGACCCTGGAGCTCGGCATAATCATCCCAGGCAGTTTTCAATTCACCACAGAGACGCACCACTTCTCTGTAAGCCAAAACATAGCTCTCCTTGTGCTTCAGCCCAGTGTCTTCGGCCAACTTCACAGAAGCCGCCAAAGCCACAGAACTAGCCTTTTCACCCTCTAATTCTTTCTCCACCTGCGCCAACTTTACTTCCAGCTCCTCCTTCAAACCTTTTATCCTATCAAACTCTGACTTAGCCTCCATCATGAAAGATTTGGTAGCATGGACCGGGATGCCCTGAGCAGTTCAGAAAAGAGCCGCGCCCATATGAGCCATCTTCACACTACTTTTAGTTATGAACTCCAAGTGATGAAGAATGGACACATCATCCATTGAAAGACCTCCATAGGGGGCAATTCGCTGGTCAACAAACTCAACAGCATCAAAATCAGGGGCATCAAGGTTAAAAGGCTTAGATGTTTTTTGCTTTTTCGGAGGAGGAGCGCCAAAAGCAATACCCGAAGTTTGTGGAGGGTCAGCCAGACAAACCCGGGGAGTAGGGATCACCCTCCTTGGCCCGGGTGAACTCGGCACGGGCGGCTTCACCTGAACTTGAGAAGACCCCTCTCCTGCCACCTTGGCCGATATGTTTTGAGCAGCAGCAGCCTTCCTTACCTTTTTGAAGGCCTTCATGGAGTCATTATTTTTTGACATCCCTGAAAAATAGAATCAACCACAGTAAAGCATTACAATCGCAGAATAAGAGGAAGCAAAGTTGAAGAAACAAAGGATAAAAAACAAGTTGGACTATACCCAACACAGTTCGGACCAGGGACGGGTCCCCCAGAAACTTTTTGGTATCAAGAAGGGGGGGTTCCCCCATATGTCCTATAGAACAATCAAAAAAGCCCGCTCAACCTCGTCAAGCATCTCCCAGGTATAACGAGACACTATCACATCCTTTTGCCATTCCAGAGAAAAAGTAGGCTTGTCATTTTCATCAAGAAAAAAGGCGCGGGCCCCCTCAACAGCTCGAACCTTAAAGAAATAGTTCTTAAAATCCTTAAAGGATTCATCATACATGGCAAAAACTTTATGCCCCTGAGCAGATCTAAAAGAAACCCAAGAAGCTTTCTTTTTGGAAGAAGCCCCAGGCTTGGCCGAAACGAAGAGATAAAAAAGAGAGTCTGAGAAGGTTTGATGCCTAATTCATGACAAAGCAACTGAAAAATCTTGACAAAGCCCCAGGAATTCGGATGAAGCTGGGACGGGGCAACATTACACGACCACAACAAATCGGTCTCAAAAGTAGTAAAAGGAAAAGTAATGTTCAATTGGCTGAAGAAATATTCATAGTCATAAAAGAAAGGACACTCCCCCTCGACTAAAGTCGGAAAGCAAACCCTCTCGTCAGAATCAGGCGCTACAAGCTCATAATACCTCTCATAGGCACCGCTACCACAAACCCTATGATGTTTTTTCAGCTCTACATAAAATTCAGCATTCACCACCGAAACACACATTAAGACGTCTCTACAATATTTTTGCGAGAAGACATGGCCAACTAGTCCTACAATAAAAGAAAAGATGGATTACTAAAACTACTCGAAGTACTAATCAAACATCTCGGGTAAGTCAGTGAAGAGCAGCTCGGCCATAAATGGATACAACTCAACAATAAAAACATGCAAATAAATGAAAAATTCAGGCATATCAAACAAAAGGAAACCCTGGAACTTATGACAAAAGATCCAGGGGCATCCTTTGGAGGCAGCAAAGGAATGAGGAGACAGGAAAATTTTCAAGTCTACATTATGGCATCTCTCAAACGGAAAAAACCCTGCTTCAAACCACAACACTTCAAGGTACAAAAACAATCATAAAAACATCATCATTTACCCAACAGTCTATCAGCAAGTGGAATTATCAAGCATCAAAGCATGCCAAGTAGAAAATGATCAAAAATGCAATCTTCCTCAGAATCAAGCAAGTTCGTTTCAAACCAGAAGGCACAATTAGGAGCAGTAACAAAAACTCAAAGCCCTAAGAGCAGCAACTATAAAAAAAGAATGGCAAAAGATCAGGCAAATTAAGGAAGCCCTAAAATAGCGCACATTGCAGAAACAATCAGACACAAGCAAGCAAAAGAAGATTCAAACTTTCTAAAAGTAAAAGATCAAGACTTTCTCAAAAAAGGATGTGAAATAACGAAGGAAGTAAAAGAGCGGAAAGAAGAACCAAACCTGGAAAAACCAAAAGCTTCAAACAAAATTGAAAGGAGGAAATAGAGTCAAAGAGTCGCCCTCTCACAAACAAAGGAAAGCACAGAACAATTACCGAAGCAGCGTCACAGGAAGAAAAACAAAAAATTGCAAACTTCAAGAAAGAACAAAAAAATAGTAAGAAAAGGGAAGTTACGAAGAAGAGAAACCGTTTTTTCTGAAGAATCAAAATTCAAAAGGGAGAGACTAAAGAGAAGTGGCATAATTAAAAAATAATTAATGAGGGGATTAAACCCTCGCTTGTTCCCAAGGCTAAAAGCGCTGATGTAAAAGCGCGCACTTTAAAAAGAAAGCAAACGTTCCGCATTCAAAGGAGAACTCTACCAAGAAGAAATCAACAAAATGCTCGAGTTTGGCTTCACCAGAGAAGGATCGAAGTCCTAAGACTAAAGACTCGACTTCAAAAATCGAACTCGAGCAGGGGCACTGTTCATACCCTAGGTCGAGCTGTCCGACCCGGGATGTTCTACAGACAAAGCGACCGACCTCTGTAGGTCAGGACAACCCGACCACTTCTTAAAGAGCTTGGCCAAGTCACCAGGAAAGCCCAAAAAGAAGAGCCCTAACGGAGGACCGCGCACCTAAGCCCAAGGCAGTCCACGCCTATAGGGAGAAGGGCAGTTCCCTTGAAGGTAAGATGACCTCACTCAAAAGATAAAGATAAGATAAGATAACTAACTTATCTTATCTAAGAAGGTAATCCCACGCTATTATAAATATGCTAAAGCACCCAGGTATAACTCATACTCTGATCCTACTAAATACCTGCTTAATACCCTTGCTAACTTAAGCATCAGAGTCCCTTGCAGGTACCACCACCCTCCAATGACGAAGGATCAGCACCATCATTCCGTTCAAACAAGTCGGACACGACAGCTCCGACCGGTACAGAAGATCTCGTCCGAGATCGACCTACAGTTTCAGGTAACCCTCGGAACAGTTAGTCCCTCAGAGAGTGTGTGAGATATGCGCTTGCTATTCTCATTACACTGACGAATGTCCTCAACTCCAACAAGAAGACAACACCTTGGCGGCTACCCATAATTTCTACAACTATCTGAATCAAGGTGGGAGATACAATCAAGGTTGCCAAGACAACTCCAACCGAGGAGGCAAAAACAACGGTCAAAATCAAAGGTGGAATAACAACAACTATCAACAGAACCGGAACCAACAGAACGTTCCATACCGAGCACCTCACCAAATGCAATACCAAGCACCTCCATTCAACCAACAACAAGCCCCTCAAATCACCTACCCTCCCTCTTCCTCTAACCAAGATGAAATACTCCATTCTATCCTGCAAGGATAAAAAGAGCTTTAGAATTCACTCACCTCCAGCCTTACTGGTCTTACCTCTACTCTACAAGCTCTTACATCCCGAATGGAACCACCATATACCCCTAACAACCAACCTTCAAGCTCTAGTGCACTTCCTTCTCAACCTTTACCCAACCCCAAGGGTGAAATCAATGCCATCACTTTGAGGTCTGGAACTACATTGCAAGAGAGGAGTCACGAAGAGGAATGCTCAAGAGAAGATGTTCAAGTTGAAGACGTTGTTGAGGTAGAAGAGGATGCAGAAGAGAATGAGGTACAAGATGCGGTTGAAGAAGGAGTAGCTCAACCAAAGAATGGAGTGCCTAAGGAAGATGATGCTGTGCAAGACGCCATCCTCATCCCTTTTGCACACTGTTCATACCTTGGGTCGAGGTGTCCGACCTGGGATGTTCTACAGACAAAGCGACCGACCTCTTCCGGTCAGGATAACCCGACCTCTTCTTAAAGAGCTCGGCCAAGTCACAGGAAAGCCCAATAAAAGGGCCCAAGCAGAGGAACACGACCCGAAGATAACTAACCCGGTTCCCTTAAAGATAAGATGACCTCCCTCGAAGATAAAGATAAGATAAGATAACTAACTTATCTTATCTAAGAAGGTCACTCTACGCCATTATAAATACACTAGAGCACCCAGGTATAACTCATACTCTGATTCTACTCAATACCTGCTTAATACCCTTGCTAACTTAAGCATCGGAGTCCCTTGCAGGTACCCCCCACCCTCCGGGGACGAAGGATCAGCATCATCACCAAGTCCAACGACTCGGACACAACGACTCCGACCACCATCATCAGCTCGAACTCTGCAGCTCCGACCAGCATAGAAGATCTCGTTCGAGATCGACCTTCAGTTTCAGGTAACCCTCGGAACATTGACGCCATTGCCGGGGAACCTGGAAGTCATCCCATTACCATGGCGGACGACCATGACAATGATCACACCTCAGATCTAGAAGAAAGAACGCCGCACAAAAACGTGAGCACAACACCAAAAGATACTCCCCAAATCAACAATGAGAACTCCCCAAATGAGGGAGCCCTAGAAGCATTCCAAGATCGGTTAAAATAACTTGAGGAAGACGCCCTACGTCAACGAGAGGCCGAGAAGGATCTGTAATGAGAAATAAGGCGACGCCGGAAACTGGAGACCAAACTCCTAAAACTTGAAGCTGATGTCAAGACAAAAGCCAGCTGATCCACTCCCGAAGACAACGCACGAAAGGAGCAAGACCCGTTAACCAAGGAAATCATGAAGACAAAAATCCCAAAGGACTTTAAACTCCCAGACATGACCTTATACGACGGCACTACAGATCCTAGCCATCATCTCAGCAACTTCAGAAGCAGAATGTACCTCACCGATGCCTCAGATGCAGTTCGTTGCAAAGCCTTTCCAACCACTTTAACAAAAACAGCAATTAGATGGTTCGACAATCTCCCTCCTAGGTCCATCTCAAGTTTCGACGACATGGCAAAAAAGTTCCTGGCCAAATTCTCCATCCAAAAGGACAAAGCTAAACACACTCCGAGCTTACCAGGAATCAAACAGGGAGAGCGGGAAACCCTGCGTAACTACATGGAGAGATTCAATAAAACATGCATGGATATACAAAACCTTCCAATAGAAGCTGCCATCATGGGTGTCATTAATGGTCTGTGAGAAGGGCCTTTTAGTCAATCCATATCAAAGAAGTACCCCACATCTCTGAACGAGGTGCAGGAGCGAGCGGAAAAGTACATCAACATGGAGGAAAACTCCCAATTAGGAGAGACCTCAAAAGCAGGGTTCACCCCTCGAGCTAAAGACAAAGATTCCAGAAAAAAGGATGATACTGGAAAACGCAAATCTTCACCACACATTGATAGACCAGGGGAGCTCTGCCGATATCTTATTCAAAACTGCCTTCGACAAACTCGGTTTGGAAGAAAAGGAACTCAGAGCATATCTGGACAGCTTGTTCGAGTTAGGAGATACCCCGGTTCAACCAATGGGATACATCCCGCTCCACACAACTTTTGGAAAGGGAAGTCAGTCAAGAACACTCAAAATAGATTACATCGTCGTTGACGTAAGCTCAGCCTACAATGCCCTAATAGGTCAGACAACGTTAAATCAACTCAGCGCAATAGTCTCGACTCTGCATCTATGCATGAAGTTCCCAACCGCAGAAGGAATAGCCACAGTAAAGGCAGACCAAAAAATGGCACGCCGCTGTTACAACGAAAGTCTAAACCTCTGAGGCAGAGGAGAAGAATTTCACACAATCGAGCTCGGTGGAATTCGGAGGTGGGAGGAACTCCGCCCACAACCTGAAGGAGAAATAGAGAAAATCCAGATCGGGAACACCCCGGACCAAATAACCAACATCGGCACACTCCTAAAAGGGGACATAAAAGAATCACTTATACAGTTCTTACGCAACAACGCCGACCTCTTTGCGTGAAAAGGCTCAGACATGCCAGGCATAGATCCTAAACTAATGTGCCACAAGCTAGCAGTCTACCTAGGACCAGAACGCTTTCAAACGGTGGAAGAACAGGTACGAGCTCTACTGGAGGCAGGCTTCATAAGAGAAGTCAAATACCCGCTATGGCTTGCTAATGTTATTTTGGTAAAAAAGTCAAATGGGAAGTAGAGAATGTGCACCGACTATACCGATCTCAACAAAGCTTGCCCGAAAGATCCTTATCCGCTCCCAAACATCGATGCACTGGTAGATGCCTCCTCCGGATACAAATACCTCTCCTTTATGGACGCATACTCGGGATACAACCAAATCCCAATGTACCCACCCGACCAAGAAAAAACCTCTTTCTTAACACCAAAGGCAAATTACTGCTACATTGTTATGCCCTTCGGTCTCAAGAACGCGGAAGCCACTTACCAAAGATTAATGAATAAAGTTTTTTCGGAACACATCGGAAAGATCATGGAGGTCTACGTAGACGACATGCTAGTGAAGACGCAAAACAAAGAGATGTTATTATCCGACCTGACATAAGTATTCAACACCATAAGACAACACGGCATGCGACTCAATCCCACAAAATGTACCTTCGCAGTAGAAGCTGGTAAATTCTTGGGTTTTATGATCACACAGAGAGGAATCAAGGCAAACCCGGACAAGTGTAGGGCTGTACTCGACATGAAAAGCCCGACTTGCATCAAAGAGGTACAACAACTCAACGGGCAGCTGGCAGCCTTGTCCAGATTCCTGGTAGGATCCGCAATAAGGTATCTCCCCTTTTACGCCACTCTAAGGAAGGGAAAGGAGTTTGAATAGACAGTTGAATGCGAGCAGGCCTTCCAAGACTTCAAAAAATTTCTGGGACAGCCACCTATATTGAGTTGGCCACGGGAAAGGGAACCACTCATCTTGTACCTCGCAGTGGAAAATCAGGCAATAGCCTCAGCACTGGTCCGAGAAGACAACAATGGACAACAACCTATATACTTTATCAGCAAAGCATTACAAGGATTCGAGTTGAACTACCAAAAAATAGAAAAATTTGCTTACGCTCTCATAGTAAAATCTCGACGACTTCGCCCATATTTCCAGTCTCACACCATTAAGATTCGGACCAACCAGCCCATACAAGGAATCTTATAGAAAACAGACTTGGCAGGCAGAATCTTGCAATGGGCAGTCAAGTTTTTCGAATTCGACCTTCAATACGAAGCTCGGACGGCCATCAAATCTCAATACCTGGCCGACTTCATTGTGGAATTTACGGACACACCGGAAGTCCCCACAAAATGGAATCTATACGTGGACGGATCCTCAAATAAAATGGGAAGTGGTGCAGGCGTAATAATCGAAAGCGACCAGGGGACCCAGATCGAACTCTCCCTCAAATTTGGGTTCCCCGCCTCGAATAATCAAGCGGAATATGAGGCACTACTAGCAAGTTTGAAGCTGGCTAGGGAGGTCGGAACTCAAAAACTTATCATCTTCAGCGATTCACAGGTAGTCACTTCACAAATAACAGGCAACTACCAAGCCAAGGATCCCACTATGAAAAAGTACCTGGACAAAACCCGGGAACAGCTCGGATAACTCGGAGAGCATGAGATTCGACACATACCTCAAAAACAGAATGTCTGAGCCGATGCACTCTCAAAACTAGCCAGCACCAAACCAGGAGGTAACAATAGAAGCCTTATCCAAGAAATTCTACAGAAGCCATTAATCTCGGAAGAAGAAAAGGTCCTAGCCATAACAAGTCGCGATCAGGGATGGATGACCCCCATAATTAATTACATCACAACAGAGGCCCTCCCTACAGATGAGAAAGAGGCAAAAAGGTTAAAACGGGAAGCACAATACTATACCATCATAAATAATACTTTATACAAAAGAGGGATTTTAACACCATTGTTAAAATAGGTGCCGACTTACAATACTAAGGATATCTTAGAAGAAGTACACAGTGGCATTTGTGGCAATCACCTCGGAGCACAAGCACTCGCCAAAAAAGTACTACGGGCCGGATTCTATTGGCCAACCCTACAAAAAAAAGCCACAAATTTCGTAAAGACATGTTTGCCATGTCAGAAGCATGCCAACTTCCACACCGCTCCGCCCGAGGAACTCATCAGTGTAACCTCACCATGGCCATTCGCAAAATGGGGACTCGATCTCCTCGGACCCTTTCCCCAAGGATCAGGACAAGTCAAATTCCTCATAGTAGGAATAGACTACTTCACAAAATGGATCGAGGCAGAACCCCTAGCCAAATGCCACAGCTCAAAGAAGTCAAAAATTCCTGTATCGAAATATTGTCACAAGGTTAAGAGTTCCATTCTCCATCATTACAGACAATGGTACCCAGTACACAGACGCAGGCTTCAGAAAACTAGCGGCCGACCTGAATATAAAATAACAATTCACCTCTGTTGAGCACCCACAAGCCAATGGGCAAGCTGAAGCTGCTAACAAAGTTATATTAGCAGGGTTAAAACGGAGATTACAAGATGCAAAGGGAGCCTGGGCTAAAGAGCTCCCGTAATTCCTATGGGCATATTGAACGACTCCACATTCCACGACAAAGGAGTCACCTTTCCAATTAGCCTACGGGATGGAGGCCATGATCCCAGTAGAGATTGAAGAAATATCCCCCAGAGTGATCTACTATAGTGAAGACGCTAATTCCCAACTTCAAAAGGAAGAGCTCGAATTACTCCCAGAAGTCCGAGAAAGAGCTCGGATAAGGGAAGAAGCATTGAAGCGACGAATGGCTTCCAGATACAATCAAAAAGTAATACAGCGGACCTTCATGGAGAATGACCTCATTCTAATCCGAAATGACATTGGAATAACTCGACCTGGAGAAGGAAAGCTGGCTGCAAATTGGAAAGGACCCTACCGAGTCATAGAAGTACTAGGGAAGGGCTACTACAGGCTTTCTGAACTCGACGGGCGAGAGCTGCCAAGGTCATGGCACACCTGCAACTTAAGAAGGTACTATAGTTAGGGAGGATAAGGGATCTTGGGACAAGGCACACTCTTTTTCCTGAAAAGGTTTTTTAACGAGGTGCCAGGCCCAAGACCTACAAACTAACCCCCGCATGTATATATTTCCATTTCTCTTAATAAAATTTTTTCAGATTTTCTACAAACGTTCAAGTTGTATTATTCTAAAACCAATCATCGCCCGATTATAAAGCTACAGATCGACAGAAAGTGAAAACCAAATTCACTGTGTGATCACGATAAAAACGAGGGTTAAAACCCAAAATTCTACAAAATCGGCAAAGGTGAAAATAGAATAATACAATAAGCTATAGAAAGTGATCCATAGAAAGGACATGACGAGGTCCTAATAAAATGAATTGCTATAAAATAGCTAAAAGGCTGGCCGACACCTAAAGTCAGACCAGCTCCAACAAACCAAGTTATAAGTAAAGCCCTGGAAAGAGGTCTGGCCAACCCTATAAAAGAGGATTACTATAACTTCGAAGAGCCCGACATGATGAAGTCGAACTCCTACAAAAAGTTACAAAAGATAATCCCTGAAAGAGACCTAAACAAGGTCCAAGAAAGAGGATTATCAAGTAACTCGACAGGGTCCGACGTAACAAAATCGGCCCAGGAAGATAAAAGTTACAAAAGGTGATCCCTGAAAGAGACCTAAACAAGGTCCAAGAAAGAGGATTATCAAGTAACTCGACAGGGTCCGACGTAACAAATTCGGCCCGGGAAGATAAAAGTTACAAAAGGTGATCCCTGAAAGAGACCTGAACCAGGTCCAAGAAAGAGGATTACCAAGTAACTCGACAGGATCCGACATGACAAAGTCGGTCCAAGATGTAAATCTACAACGATAATCCCTGAAAGAGACCTGAACAAGGTCCAAAAAAGAGGATTTTCAAGTCAATTCGACAGGGCCCGACCTAATGAAGTCGGCCCGGAAAGATAAAGTTACAAAAGATAATCCCTGAAAGAGACCTGAACAAGGTCCAAGAAAGAGGAGTATCAAGTAACTCGACGAAGTCTGACATGACAAAGTCGGCCCAAAAAGATAAAGTTACAAAAGGAAAAGCCTCAAAAGAGATCTGAACAAGATCTAAGAAAAAGGATCACCTAGTAACATAACAGGGACAACATGAAGAAGTCGGGTTAAAACTACAAAAAGTTATAAAAAGTAATCCCAAGGTGTTACTAGAAATAACTCAAGAAAGATCAACTGAGAGAATCAACCAACAGA
The DNA here is from genome assembly GCF_014773155.1 of Arachis stenosperma. NCBI lineage: Eukaryota > Viridiplantae > Streptophyta > Magnoliopsida > Fabales > Fabaceae > Arachis > Arachis stenosperma. Next base: position 31,144,544 of record NC_080382.1, on the reverse strand, counting down.
GGGGAGATAACTCGACCCGATAGACCTCAGCCTCGCCAAAATCAATCAAAAAAGTATTATATCAAAAGAATACTCAATCAAACAGCTAGCCTTAAACGGACGCTTCCACTAAGGCAAAAATGAGAAGCACAAAGGCAATCAAAAGAGGTCAGATAAAAAACACTCTAAAGATTCCAGGTAAATGCTAAAGAAAGTTGCAAGCAAGCATATCATAAAAACAAGGTAGTTACCATAAAACAAAGACTCAAGAGGCCGTTTGAAGCCAACCCCAAGAGCAAGAGAAACTATTTTGTTTTTCAAAATAAAGTTGCTAAAGCAGCAACTGGAGCATCTGAAGTCAGAGATCACAAACTTACAAAAATAAAGAGTTCCAAAGCCCACAAAAACCGGGCTATACACAAACATATCAGAAAAATTATCGAGAATCCAAAGGCTTCCCAGTAGCAGCATTTTGGGGAGAAGGAGGGCGAGTCTGAAGGGGAACTGTGTCCACTGTCCTGTCATTCCGGTTCAAAATCTGGACGTTTGGATCAGATTCTGGCTGAGTAGCTTCAACTGCCGAGGTTGAGGAAGACGGGACAACAGAGGCTTTGACAGAAGTAACTGGAGGAGGGACATCATCATCATCATCATCATTGGGGTCGTCAGGGACAATCTTACCATCCCTATCAATATTATCCAGACTAATAAGGGAAAGGTCGAAAACTGGCGCAAGAACTTTGAATTGCTCTTTCAGATTCTCGTAAGCCGCAGTAACACTACCTATAAGATGACTTTGAAGTTCAGAATAATCGGCCTGAACAGACTCCAACCTACTCCTGAGCTCCATCACGTCTTTATAAGTAGCAACATAGCTATCCTTGTGCTTTTGAGCCGTATCCTCGGCCAGTTGCGCAGCAGCCGCCAGACCAACAGCCCGGGCTTTTTCCCCCTTTAGCTCTTTTTTTAGCTCGGCCACTTCCACCTCGAGCTCCTCCTTCAAACCCTTAATTCGGTCAAATTCTGATTTTGCCTCCTCCATAAAAGTTTTGGTAGCATGAATAGGAAGATCTTGAGCAGTTCGGTACAAAGCCGCCCCCATGTGTGCCAGAGTAACACCACTCCGGTAATAAACTCTACATGATGAAGAATGGATACATCGTCGGTATGCATCACACCATAGGGAGCAATTTATTGGTCTACAAACCCAACAGCATCAAAATCGGGCGCACAAGATTAAACGGCTTGACAGTCCGAGGTCTTTTTGGAGGAGGAGCAACTGGAGGAGCAGAGGTACCCAGTGAAGGCTGAGGTGGGTCGACCAAATAAACCCGGGGAGTCGGGATCATCCTCCTCGGCCCAGGAGAGCTCGGGACGAACGGTTTCGATAAAACTTGGGAAGACCCTTCCCCGACCACCTTTGCCGGGATGTTCTGAGCAGCGGTAGCCTTCCTCGCCTTCTTAAAGGCCTTTAGTGAATCATTATTCTTCGACATCTCTAAAAAATAGGAAAAATACAAACAACTTGTGAATACCCAGAAAAGAAAGCAGAGAACAAAAGACATGGGAACACAGTTTATAAAATACCCAGAACAACACAAATCAAGGACGGATCCCCCAGAAATTTCTTGGTCTCAAGTTGAGGAGGCTCCCCCCAAATGTCCTCTAAAGCAGCAACAAAATCCTGCTCGACCTCGTCTAACATCTCCCAGGTATACCTAGACACAACTACATTCCTCTGCCACTCTAAAGGAAAACGGGGCTCACCATTCTCATCCAGGAAGAAAGGACGAGCTCCTTCAATAGCTCAGATCTTGAAAAAATAATTCTTAAAATCACGAAAAGACTCATCATACATGGAGAAGACTTTATGTCCCTGGGCCGACCTAAAAGAAATCCAAGAAGCTTTTTTTTGGTAGTCCCAGGCTTTGTCAACACAAAGAGATACAGAAAAAAGGTTAAAGAGGGTTTAACGCCAAACTCATGACAAACCATCTGAAAGATCTTGATAAAGCCCCAAGAGTTCGGATGAAGCTGAGAAGGGGCCACGTTGCAAGACCACAACAGGTCGGTCTCAAAGGAAGTAAAAGGAAGGGTAATTTCCATCTGGCTAAAGAAGAAATCCTAAGCATAAAAGAAAGGACGCTCTCCCTGGGTCGAAGTAGGAAAGCAGACCCTGTCATCAGAATCGGGTTCCACCAACTCATAATTGCGTTTTTGATTCTCGCTACTACAGATCCGATGATGTTTCCTAAGCTCTGTGCAGAATTCTACATTAGCTAGGGATACACACAGCAACACCAGGGAGTCCAACCACTCGGACATCCCCTCAGGTACCTTAGAGGATGCCTCAACAATATTTTTGCGAGACGACATGGCCAACTAATCCTACAAAGAAAAGGAAACGGGTTACCAACCCCAAAAAACAGGTCTGGACAAAAAGGAAGCAACTCGAGCAAACGCGACCTTAAAGCACACAAAAACAGTAAAAGGAAAACCCCAAAGACACACACCAAGGTCCAGGAGCATCCTTTGGAGGCAATAGCAGAGTGAAAGAGCTACAAAGATAAAATCATCTTTGTAGAACAAAACGAGCATCCCGAGAAGAAAAAGGTGAAAAGTCAAAAGAAAGTCATCAAAAACCACCATCTCTACTGAAGAGCAGTCATCAACCAGTATAGAAAAATCATCAACAAAGCAAACAAAGTTATCAAAGGAATAACCTTTTTCAAAACGGCAGTATGGAAATCAACCCTAAAAGGAAGCCAGAGCTAGGAAATCCAGCCGAAAGCATACAGAAAGAAAAACATACATCATAGCGACAGTCAAGCATAATCGTACAAAAAGATGCAAGCTTTCCAACAATAACTCAGGCAAAATTAAAACTTTATTGGAGAATCGCATTCCAAAGACAAGAACGAAGAAAAAAGTTCAAGCTTTACAAGCATACAAAATCAAGGCGTCATCAAAAGGATCAAAAGCAAAAGTAGCAGAAATAAAAAGGTGAGGAAGAAAGCAAAACCAACCTGGAAGAAGGAAGAAAACTTTGAAAAGCGAGTAGCAGAGAATCGATCACAAAGCAGAAGTACCAAGCGAAGGCCAAAACTTCACAGAGAGATGAGAAGCGCAGAACAGGAAATGGCGAAAGAAAAGGGAAGTTACAGGGAAAGGAAAACCGTCTCTTGGATACAAAAATTTGAAAAGAGAAAAATCAAGAGAAACGGAACAAATTAATGGGGGCATTAAAAACCCTCGCACATTCCCAAGGAAAACGCTAAAAGGCAAAAGCGCGCGCTTTCAGAAGAAACGGAACAGAAACATTTCACATTCAAGAAAGAGCTCTACGGAAAATAAAGCGACAAAATGCTCGAGTTTGGCTTTACCCGAGAAGGCTCGAAGTCCTAAAACCAAGGCTCGACCTCCAGATAAAAGACCAAGCTCGAGCAGGGGCATTGTTCATACCCTGGGTCGAGGTGTCCGACCCGGGATGTTTTACAGACAAAGCGACCGACCTCTTCCGGTCAGGATGACCAGACCTCTTCTTAAAGTGCTCGGCCAAGTCACAGGAAAGCCCAATAAAAGGGCCCAAGCAGAGGAACACGACCCGAATCTAAGGGCAGTCCAAGCCTATAGAGATAAAGACGGTTCCCTTAAAGATAAGATGACCTCGCTCGAAGATAAAGATAAGATAAGATAACTAACTTATCTTATCTAAGAAGGTCACTCTACGCCATTATAAATACACTGGAGCACCCAGGTATAACTCATACTCTGATTCTACTCAATACCTGCTTAATACCCTTGCTAACTTAAGTATCGGAGTCCCTTGCAAGTACCCCTACCCTCCGGGGACGAAGGATCAGCATCATCACCAAGTCCAACAAGTCGGACACAGCGACTCCGACCACCATCATCAGCTCGGACTCTGCAGCTCCGACCAGCATAGAAGATCTCATCCGAGATCGACCTTCAGTTTCAGGTAACCCTCGAAACACACACCTTGCTAGGAAGACTAAGAAGAAAGTGGAGCTCGATCCCAAAATGGTAGAGATTTTCAAAAAGGTTAAGATAACTATATCCCTTTTTTATGCTATTCAACAAGTACCTAAATATGCTAAGTTTCTAAAAGATTTGTGCATGCATAAAGATAAAATACATGATTTAGAAACTATTCCTTTAGGTAGCTCTATTTCTGCTTTAATGGGTGCTATACCTGAAAAATGTGGGGACCCTGGTCCATGCATGGTTACTTGCATAATAGGGGGTGTACAATTTATTGACTGTATGTATGATTTAGGTGCATGTGTTAGTATTATGCCATTATCTGTATATGATGCCTTGAGGCTCCCACCCTTGAAAAGGTCAGCAGCACGTTTTGTTTTGGCAGATAAGAGCATAATCTCGGTGGTCGGCATCGCGAAAGATGTCCTGGTGAGCATTAGGGGTTGACATTTCCTATTTTCTTTTATATTCTAGAGATGCCCCCTAATGACTCAGGAAGACCTTCATCCATCTTTCTTGGAAGGCTATTTTTGAAGACTTCACAATTTAAATTGGATGCCTTCTCAGGTACCTATTCCTTCGAAGTGGATGAAAGAGTAATGAGCTTCAACCGTGACGAAGATATGAAGCTCCCACCAGAAGACCACTCCATCTTCTAATGTGACATTATTGAAGAGACTGTGGCAGCTTCAGCCTATCCATTGGCTTAAGGATGTTTGACGGAGGTGAATTGGTGTTTTATGTTCAAGTCGGTTGCTAATTTCCTGAAACCTGCATCTGTGAATTGAGTGCCATTGTCTGTGGTGATGGAGTGTGGAACTCCGAACCTTGTGACAATGTTCCTATATAAGAATTTCCGGCTTCTTTGAGCAGTGGCATTGGCTAGGGGCTCTGTCTCAATCTACTTTGTGAAATAGTCTATACCAACTATGAGGAATTTGACTTGTCCCGATCCCTGGGGAAAGGGTCCGAGAAGGTCGAGTCCCTATTTTGCAAAATGGCCAAGGCGGAGTTATGCTGATGAGCTCTTTTGGTGGGGCAATGTGGAAGTTGGCATGCTTTTCGATGTAAAGTTTTGACTTTGTATTTGGGTTTTTGCTCTGTTGTTGCCTCCAAAGGGTGCCCCTGGACTTTCTTGTGGGTCCTGGGGTTTCCCTTTTACTACTGTATTTGACACCTGATGTTTTGCTGTTATTGTCCGAGTTGTTTCCTTATTTGCCCGAGTTGTTTGGTAGTAACCCCATAGTTGACCTATGTCTTTGAGATGTCTACTAAGATCCCGGACGGCATATCTGATTGGTTGGATTCCATAGTTTTAATGCGTGTTACTATGGCTGACCCCGAGTACACTCCTTATACCGCCTTCGAGATTGACTTGTTGTGGTCTTGTAATGTAGCCTGGATGGGGCTTCTGTTATTGCCCCCGGGTTTGGTGTTGGCTATTTTTGAAAATGCATCAGCTCGGGCGTTCTACTCCTGAGGTATGTATCGGACTTCATATTCCCCGAAATATCCGAGCTGTTTTCTGTTTTGTCCAGGGTCCCCTGAATTGTCCGAGCTGTTCTCTGGTTTTATCCAGGGTCCCCCGAACTACCCGAGGTATTTTTTATGGTGGGATCCTTAGCTTGGTTGCTCCCTTCTATTTATGAGGTGACTACTTGTGAGTCATTGGACACGGTAAGCTCCTACCTTCTTAGCTAGCCTTAAACCAGCCAGTAGTGCCTCGTATTCAGCTTGGTCATTTGGCTTGATTTGGCTTCCCTGATCGCTTTTCTATAATTACACCTGCACCACTCCCGGTTTTGTTTAAAAAGTCATCCATGTAGAGTTTCCATTTTGTAGGAGTTCCCGGGGTGTCAGTGTACTCTGTAATGAAGTCGGCCAAATACTTATGATTTGATGGCTGTCTGAGCTTTATGTCGAAGATCGATTTTGACTGCCCATTGTAGAATTCTTCCTGCTAAGTCTGTTTTCTTGTAGGATGCCTTCGATGGGCTGGTTGGTCCGAACTCTGATAGTGCGAGCTTGAAAGTATGGGTGGAGTCATCGAGAGGTGAGTATGAGGGCGTAGGCGAACTGCTCTATCTCTTGATAGTTTAGTTCGGCACCTTGTAGGGCCTTGATGATGAAGTAGACGGATTGTTTGCCCACTTTTGTCTTCTTTAACTAGTGATGAGGCTATTGCCAGACTTCCCACTACGAGGTATAATATGAGCTTTTCACTTTCCCTTGGTTGGGTAAGAATGAGTGGTTGCCCCAAGAATTTTCAAAATCCCGGAAGGCTTGTTTGCACCCCGTAGTCCTATTCAAACCTCTCTCCCTTCCTTAATATACCTCTTTGAGGTGTCCCTTGTGGGATGATTTAGAGATCCTTCCTCCTGCGAATCCTCCATGAACATGTCTCTCAGGGGTGTGAGGTGGACGTTCAACTCGTTCGACCTCTTTGGTGTGAGACGTTCGACTTGCCCGACCTCTTTGGTGTGAGGTAGACCTTCGACTTGTCCGACCTCTTTGGTGTGAGGTTGACCTTCAACTTGTCCGACCTCTTTGGTGTGAGGTGGACCTTCAACGCATCCGACCTCTTTGGTGTGAGGTGGACCTTCAACATGTCCGACCTCTTTGGTGTGAGGTGGACCTCTAACTCGTCCGACCTCTTTGGTGTGAGACGTTCGACTTGCCCGACCTCTTTGGTGTGAGGTAAACCTTCGACTTGTCCAACCTCTTTGGTGTGAGGTTGACCTTCAACTTGTCCGACCTCTTTGGTGTGAGGTTGACCTTCAACGCGTCCGACCTCTTTGGTGTGAGGTGGACCTTCAACATGTCCAACCTCTTTGGTGTGAGGTGGACCTCTAACTTGTCCGACCTCTTTGGTGTGAGGTGGACCTCCAACTCGTCCGACCACTTTGGTGTGAGGTGGACCTTCAACTTTGTCCGACCTCTTTGGTGTGAGGTGGACCTTCAACGCATCGGACCTCTTTTGTTTTTGATTGGGCGAGTTGATGGGATCTTCTCGGTGTTACATATTTCTCGGTAGATATCCACAACAGACACCCGAAGGGGGTGTAATTGTGGTATTTTCTAGGCTTCTCTCCATGTTGATCTTCTTTTTTCTTGGACTCTTTATCCTTATCCCGAGAGGAGTAGGAATGGTTTTTGAGATCTATCCCCTAGTCGAGAGTGTTCCTCCATGTTGATGTACTTCTCTGCCCGTTCCTGTACCTCGTTCCGAGATGTTTGGGTGCTTCTTGGATATTGAGTGGCTAAAAGGTCTTTCTCGTAGACCATTGATGAGACCCCTGATAGCTGCTTCTGTTGGCAGACTTTGTATGTCCAGACATGTTTTGTTGAATCTTTCCATGTAGTTGCGAAGGCTCTCTCGATCTCCTTGCTTGATCCCTAATAGGCTTGATGCGTGTTTGGCTTTGTCCTTCTGGATGGAGAATAACGGATTACATTTGAGGCCTCCGTGAGATACATCTTGCTTCTGAAATTGCTAAGATGATAGCTTGGATCTGATGTGCCGTCGTACGGAGTCATGTTGGGAGCTTTGAAGTCCTTTGGGACCTTTAGCTTTCATGATCTCTCTGGTGAATGGGTCTTGATCTTTGTGGGGGGCTATCTTCGTGACTGGATCGAGCCGTCTCGGTTTTGAGATCAGCTTCGAGTTTTAAGAGCTTATCTTTTAACTCTCGGCGTCGCCTAATTTCCCTTCGGAGGTCCTTCTTGGCTTCCCGTTGATGCTCGTCTTCTTTTTCGAGTTGTTGGAGGTGGTTTTGTTGAGCTTGTAGTGCTTCCATAATTTCTATGTTTGCAGGTTATTTATCTTCCCCGTTTTGGGGTGTGCTTTTGGGGGTGGCGTCCACGTTTTTATGCGGCGTTCTATCCTTTAGATCTGAATCGTGGTCGTTGTCATGGTTATTCGCCATGGTGGTGGGATGATTTCCAGGTTCCCCGGCAACAGCGCCAATGTTCCGAGGGTTACCTGAAACTGTAGGTCGATCTCGGATGAGATCTTCTGTGTTGGTCGGAGCCGACGTGTTCGGCAGGTGTACGGCGGCCGGAGCTGGTGTGTCCGACTTGTTGGACTTGGTGGTGGTGCTGATCCTTCGTCCCCGGAAGGTGGGGGGTACCTGCAAGGGACTCCGATGCTTAAGTTAGCAAGGGTATTAAGCAGGTATTGAGTAGAATCAGAGTATGAGTTATACCTGGGTGCTCCAGTGTATTTATAATGGTGAGGAGTGACCTTTCTGGAGATAAGATCTTATCTTATCTTTATCTTTGAGTGAGATCATCTTATCTTTAGGGGAACCACCTTTATCTTTCTGGGCTTTGGCTGCCTTTAGATTGGGCTGTGTTCCTTTGTTTTGGGCCTGGTTTGGGCTCCTTTGGCGAGTTGGCTGAGCTCTTTGAGAAGAGGTCGGGCATTGGCCGAGCTCTTTGAGAAGAGGTCGGATAGTCTGACCTGAAGAGGTCGGTCGGCTTGTCGCTAAACATCCTGGGTCGGACAGCTTGACCCAGGGTATGAACAGAAATCAAAGATAGGAGTGGTTCCTAAAATTTAGTGGCTGACCACTTGAGTCACCTTGAGCATAGTAGAAGTGACTCCACTCCTATCAATGATGCTTTTCCACTTGATAGCTTGCAAGCAGTATCTAAGGTGGTTCCTTGGTATACACCTATAGCTAATTATTTGGTTAGTCATACCTTTCCTCCTAATTTTACTAAGTATCAAAAGGACAAGCTCAAAAGCGAGTCCAAGTATTATATATGGGATGACCCATATTTGTGAAGATGTGGTGCTGACCAAAAAATTAGAAGATGTGTGCCACAATCAGAATTCCAGTTAATTTTAGAGGCCTGCCACTCTTCTGAGAGTAGTGGACACTTTGGACCTCAAAGAACTTCTAGAAAAATTTTGGACTGTGGATTTTTGTGGCCCACACTTTTTAAGAATGCTAGCATTTTTTGTGACTCTTGCCCCCATTGCTAAAGGTTTGGAAATATATCCAAGAGGGATCAGATGCCCCAACAACTTATGTTGTTCTGTGAGATTTTTTATGTTTGGGATATTGACTTCATGGGTCCATTTCAAAATTCTAATGGTTTTTTATACATTTTGTTAGCTGTCGATTATGTTTCTAAATGGGTAGAAGCAATTCCTACCCATACTGATGATGCTAACATTGTTGTTTCTTTTGTTAGGAATAATATAATTTGTCGCTTTGAATCACCACGAGCAATAATGAGTGACCAAGTCACTCACTTTTGTAATAGAAGAATGACAGGACTGTTGAAGAAATAAGGCATCATCCACAAAGTGGTGACAGTTTACCATCCCCAAATCAATGGGCAAGCCGAGGTGTCAAATAGGAAAATCAAGCGCATATTAGAGAAGATTGTGAAGCCTCACAGGAAGGACTAGAGTGCTCGATTGGCAGATGCGCTTTGGGCTTATAGGATTGCATACAAGACACCTACCGAAATGAGTCCATTCCGCTTTGTCTACGGAAAGGCATGTCACCTTCCAGTGCAGGTGGAACACAAGGCATACTGGACGGTGAAGGAATGCAACTTAGGATTGGGGGGAGCCGGCATTGAATGGAAGCTGCAACTTCAGAAATTAGAGTGCCTTCGACTAGAGGCCTATGAGAACTCACGGCTCTACAAGCAAAAGGTAAAGGTGGTACAAGACAAGAATATCAAGAGAATAGTTTAGAGCTGGGGATTTGGTCCTCCTTTACAACTCAAGGCTAAGACTCATGCCAGAAAAGTTGAGATCAAGGTGGGAATGACCCTATAAGGTGGAGAAGGCTGAGCCTTATAGAGTCTTCCACCTGAGTCATCTGTCAAGCCCCACCTTTTTTAAGGTAAATGGCCACCGATTGAAGCTATATCATGGTGAGAAAACGAATAGCAACAAGGAGCTAGAGATCTTCCTTTTGAAAGATCCATAACAAGAAGAGAACTGAGCTCATGGACCGTCCAACTTAAGGATGTTAAAAAAAAGTGCTAGGTGGGAGGCAACCCACCATGGTATGATCTTCCCTTTTTATTAGTTTCATTTCATTCATACTAATATTATTTCTCAGTCTTGCATATTTACTTCGGCATATATATATATAGTAATAAAAAAACCTTCGACGCATACGCGTCTATGACGCGCCCGCATCCCTTTGAGGTTCAAATTTTATAAAAAGTTACAGAGAGTTAGGCTGGAAGCATGCAGGAGGGGTGCTTGACGCACAAGCTACCCACGCATACGCGTGCACTGACACGTACGCGTCCCCTGCAATTTCACCAATCCATGCGTAAGCGTCACTGACGCATACGCGTGGTCTGAAAATTGGCGAAAAATAGAGTTTTTGACAGAGAGTTGTGATGCCATGGTGCTGGAATTGTGCGTCTAGCATGACCAGTGGTCACGTGTACGCGTGACCGATGCTTACGCGTCGCCTGTAGTTTTCACAACCTGCACGCACGCATGATATACGCGTATGCGTGGATGTGCAAAACAGCGTAAAAGGGTAATTGAACAGAGAGTTAATATGCGGTAGTGAGGCTAGATTCCCGCGTTTGGCATGAATCCTGGTCACGCGTACGCGTGACCGACGCTTACGCGTCCCTCACCTTTTAGCTCACCCACACGTACGCGTGGGCGACGCATGCGCATCGTATGCACCGCGTCACTTATTCAGCGCGCTACCTTGTTCTATTTTCTTTCCAACCCCTTTTTCTTTTCTTTTCTTTTCAAATCCTAATTCTCTCTTCTTCTTCTTCTTACTCTCTTCTTCATTCTTCTTCTTCCCTATTTCTTAATTTCTTCTTCCTCCATTCTTAATACTCTTCTCTCACTCTCACTCTCAATTACCTCCCTATTTTCATCATCTTCTTCTTAAGGTTCTTTTTCTTTCTCCCTTCTCCTCCCTATTTTTGCAGGATTATGTTGGTGTTAGATATTTATTTAGGTGATTCTTTTGCTATATATTTGCTTGTGGATATTATGAGGAGTGATTTGACAATTGACATTTTGTTCTAGGTCTTATACATTCTTGGATTAATTATCTTATTTTGAACTTTTAAATTGCATACTAAGTGTTTGTGAAAAAGCTCTCATGGTATTTTGCTCTCTCCCCTATTTTATTCCTATACTTTAATGCCTCTTTTTCACAAAATCTTGCAATCCATTGTGTATTGAGTATATTAGTCATTAATTTTCAACATGAAAGTGCTCATTATTTTGTTACATGTGATAATCATTTTGCTATTGATGCTTGAGCTCTGCTTCTCATGCTTTTACTTGCATGCTTTTAATCCTCTTGTATCTAGTTGTTATAATATGCCTTCATGATATTACTTTAGGTCTTACTTGCATGTTGTCGCGACCATGTATTTAAAACACTATCTTCTCCTTTGGCATTGATTATCACTTGGACCTCCCTCCTCCCAGTTTTAGCTATTTAAATTTAATATCCCTTTTCTTTCTTCCTTTTTCAGGATGGCCACCAAAAAGGGAAAAGAGAAAGCTTCAAACAAAACACCGATGAGGAGAGGAACTAAAAGAGCACCGGCTAAGGAACAACCCTCCAGAACAGTCAAACCACCTACTAAGAGGGTGAAGAGGATCATCCGAGTGGATGAGGTAGAGAAAACATTTCCTACACGGGATTCCGCACAGTTCACCAACTGTTACTGTGAGCGGATGTTCCCCCTTTTGGCAGAAAGAAAATACAATAATGAACACCTCCTCATCCTTCAGACACATTTTGTTGACTTTGTGGAGTCCCGCATCGAAAGGAGACAGTGGGGATTCTTAAGACGGTAACCGCAAGTAGGCCAACTTATCTTGGGTAGTTAAATTCTACTCAAACTTTCACTCGTCCACCTTGCAGTCTCTCTATGTTTGCCAAAAGTAAGTCTCTATTTTCAAAGGTGCCATTCAGAGCGTATTGGATCTTCCACCTAGCCCAGAGGGATTGGATGCTTATCAAGCAGCCCAGTTAGAATGCCAGGCATACACCTTTGACTGGAAAAATGTCCTAAGTGTCATCGCCCCACCTGGTAGTAACTGGATCTGTGGACAACACCGGGTTAAACCCAAGGGCATCTCTGCCTCTGCACTTACTTTCGAGGCCCGTGTGTGGGCTCAGATTCTGTCTCATTACGTCCTTTCGAGCACCCACGAGTCAACCTTCACTACTGACATGGCTGTCCTAATCTGGTGCATTCTGACAGAGCAACCACTGAACTTGTCCTGACTCATCAGGCATGCCATGGAGCATGTACACATAGTGGGCAACCTACCCTTCCCCACATTAGTTACATATTTGGTCTCTGCGGCGGGAGTTCCCTATCGGGCAGGAGACACGAAGGCCATGATTTCTCAAGATGACCAGCATGTCCCGAGTGGGAAGTACATCAGGCCTCCTGCACCTACTGCAAGCCGGACAGATGGCCTGGCCCTCAACGTTCCTTCTGCCTCCACTCCACCAACATCCACACCACATGCACCCTCAACCAATCAGCTGCTCTTTCAGATCCTTGAGAGGTTGGACCGACAAGACCGGCGGGCTACACGAATGGAGCACTGTAACAAGTGCCGATATCACTATCTGAAGGAGCTGATTGTTAGCACTCACCAACCTAGAGAAGAGATAGACACCCCGGACTCCACTTCGCCTGGTAGCATGGAGAACCATGATGAGCCGAACCGTGGAAGCGATGCTCCCAACACCACTCTTTTCATCATTGACGGCACGGAGGACCGTGCTAACCCTTAAGTGTGGGGAGGTCGAAATGACTTCTGGAGGTAACATCTCTCTCTCGTTTAACACCAATATTCTATTTTTCTTTTGTTACATGGAATAACTTGCATGACTAGTAGTAGTTGTTTGCATTTAGGTACTATTTGGTTGACTGATATATTCTTTCTCAAGACACTATTTCATGGTATTTCACTAATTTAAATAAAAATTTATATTAAACTTGTTTGAAGATTTTAATTTGGAACATAGTTTAGAGCTAAGAACACACAACGCGTGAGATTTTGAGCTTAATTATATGGTTACATTAATTAACCATGATTTTTCTTCTTGTGTGTTTCCTTCTTTTTGATTGCAATCTTTGCTTTGTTCCATTCTATATGTCCATTGTTTAGTGTATTTTCATGCATACATGTGATTGAGGCCATCATTTGATATTAGCTCACTTATCCCAAATAGCCTACCATTTTATTTACCTTTGTTTGCCACTTTGAGCCTTTTTAATCCCCATTTGTTCTTTATATTACCACATCACTAGCCTTAAGCGGAAAAATAATTAATCACCCTATTTGAATCTTTGATTAGCTTAAGATAGAGATTGTGTGTCAACTAAGTGTGGGAAATTGTGGGAACTATAGTTAATGAGAATGTATTTTTTACTCTAATTGACAAATATTGGGAATTTAGGTGTTCACTCGTATAAAATTAGAGAAACCATATGCATTGATATATTATGCTTTCAATTATAAAAAATAATAATAAAAAAAAGGGGGAATAAATGGATGGGGGACAAAATTACCCCAATGTTAAGTTCAATAAAAAGATCAATGCATATGTGATGGAATTAAAACTGATACATGAGTGTGTGAAAGTTTGCAAAATGGGAATTTGGGTAGCCAAGTGACGATCGGATTTTCTATCAGTAAAGAAATTCACAAATATAATCGCGTTGTAAGTATAGTTTCTAAACCAACAGAAAATCCTTTCGTACAAAAGTTTTGTTTGTCACTTAAGCAAACCCAATAAAAATAAATAACCGAAGTATTCAAACCTCGGGTCGTCTTCTCAAGGAATTGCAGGGAAGTATGATTTATTATTAGTTATGGAAAAGGTATATTTTTTGGTTTTTGAAATATGGAACAGGTAATTTAAATGGCAAGAAAAATAAATTAATAATTATAAAAATCTCTTGGCAAGGTATGAGAATTGGAAGTTATATCCTAGTTATCCTTATCAATTATGATGAGAATTGGCTTTTGCTCCCACTTGGTCAACCTCTAACTATGAAGGTATGTTAAGTGGATAAATCAATATGAATCCTCAAGTCCTAGTCAATTCCTAAAGAAAGACTAGAGTTAGTGGAATTCAAGTCAATTAGCAACTTCCAATTATCAATCAATAAAAGAGTTTGACAACTCAAGAGTCTCTAATTACTCAACCAAAACCAAGAATATAGAAAGCTAAATAAAAATCATATATCTGAAATACCTCAAAGTGCATTAATAAAAGAAATCGAATCTAACATGGAAAAATTCTTAAATTAAATTGGGAAAATAAATAAAAGGAACATTGAACCTGGAAGTCGAGAAGTAGAAATCCTAATCCTAAAAGAAATCCTAAATCCTAAAACCTAAAAGAGAGGAGAGAACCTCTCTCTCTAAAAACTACATCTAAAAACTAAAATTGTGAATTATGAATGAATCCTTGATGAATGGACGGATTCCCCACTTTATAGCCTCTAATTTGTGCTTCTGGACTTGGATCTGGGCCAAAAGAGGGTTTAGAAATCGCTAGGAGCATTTTCTGCAATTTCTGCACGTGGCGTCTATCACGCGTACGCGTGGGTCACGCGTTCACATCATTTGGAGTTTTGCTCTTCCGCGCGTCCGCGTCAGTCACGCGTCCACGTCATTTGTATTTTGCGCTAAGCATGCGTCCGCGTCGTCCATGTGTTCGCGTCACTGCATTTTCTTCAAAACTCCATTTTTGTGCTTTCCTTCTAGTTTTGTATGTCTCCTTTTTGTCCTCTAAGTCATTCCTGCCCTATGAAACCTGAAAATACTTAACACATAAATCACGACATCGAATGGTAATAAAGGATAATTAAATTTAATATTTTTAAAGCATAGGAAACATGTTTTTACATATATCATAAAATGAGGAAGGAATAGTAAAACCATGCAATTTACATGAATAAGTGGGTGAAGATTTAATAAAAAACACTCAATTTAAGCACAAGATGACTCATAAAATAGGGGTTTATCACCAAGCATGATTTGAGAATTACATAGAGTGTGTGTATGTGTTAGGTGCGAACTTAGGTTAGTCAAAGATTCAAATCATAGCTCACTTGGCCATACATATATCCTCACCCTTACCTTAGCCCCATTATAACCTTGAAAAGCCCTCATGATGTTTGCATTTGTACACTAAATATTTGTTGATTGGTTAGATGAAGAACAAAGTTTTAGAAAGCATGACTAGAGGAGTCTAGAGTGGAATGACCCTAGATACTTGAGCGATTAGAGTGCATATACACTTGCACTGAGGGTTCAATGCTCAACTCTATGTTCTCGGCTTTTATGAGTTTTCTTCTTACAAGTTTACTTGTATCTTACTGTGCAATTTGAATTAGTGGAATCTATTTATGTTTGTCTTGGAGAGTTTGTTTGCTTTTAACCAAGTAGGTAGAACATTTTAGCATGTAGTTGCATTCATATAGATAGGTTGCATTGTATAAGTCTCACTTTTCCCCCGTTACTCTTTTGGTTTCCTTGACCTTAGCATGAGGACATGCTAGTGTTTAAGTATGGGGAGATTGATAAACCACTATTTTATGGTTTATCTTGTGCTAAATAGAGTGGATTTTATCAATCTTTTATACACTTATTCATATGAAATGCATGGTGTTACATTTTCCTTCTCAATTGATGCTATGATTGACAACATGCGTCTTTGGCCTTAAATTTACTATTTTTAATCCTCTCTTATTCCAATTCGGTGCCGTGATGTGTGTGTTAAGTGTTTTCAGAGATTACAGGGCAGGAATGGCTTAGAGGATGGAAAAGAAGCATGCAAAAGAGGAAGGAACATGATGAGCGGATAATTTATACGCTTTTTGGCATTGTTTTTAGTATGTTTTTAGTATCTTTTAGTTAGTTTTTAGTATATTTTTATTAGTTTTTAATTAAAATTCACTTTTCTGGACTTTACTATGAGTTTGTGTGTTTTTCTGTGATTTCAGGTATTTTCTGGCTGAAATTGAGGGATCTGAGCAAAAATCTGATCCAGAGACTCAAAAGGACTGCAGATGCTGTTGGATTCTGACCTCCCTGCACTTGAAGTGGATTTTCTGGAGCTAAAGAAGCCCAATTGGCGCGCTCTCAACGGCGTTGGAAAGTAGACATCCTGGGCTTTCCAGCAATATATGATAGTCCATACTTTGCCCAAGATTTGATGGCCCAAACCGGCGTTCAAAGTCACCTCAAGAAATTCCAGCGTTAAACGCCGGAACTGGCACCCAAATGGGAGTTAAACGCCCAAACTGGCATAAAAGCTGGCGTTTAACTCCAAGAGGAGTCTCTACACGAAAATGCTTCATTTGCTCAGCCCAAGCACACACCAAGTGGGCCCGGAAGTGGATTTTTATGTCATTTACTCATCTCTGTACACCTTAGGCTACTAGTTTTCTATAAGTAGGACCTTTTACTATTGTATTTAAATTGGGAGATCATGTTTTGATGATTGAACCCTCTTTGGGAGGCTGGCCATTCGGCCATGCCTAGACCTTGTTCTTATGTATTTTCAACGGTGGAGTTTCTACACACCATAGATTAAGGTGTGGAGCTCTGCTGTACCTCGAGTATTAATGCAATTACTATTGTTCTTCCATTCAATTCCACTTGTTCTTGTTCCAAGATATCACTTGTTCTTCAACTTAATGAAGGTGATGATTGTCACGGATCATCACCATTCTCACCTATGAACAAGGTGACTGACAACCATTCTTGTTCTACAAGCATGCGAGGCTTAGTGAATATCTCTTGGATTTCTGATTGCACGATGCATGGTTGATCGCCTGACAACCGAGTGCTCGCCTGACAAACGAGCCAGCCATTCCGTGAGATCAGAGTCTTCGTGGTATAGGCAAGAACTGATGGCGGCATTCAAGAGAATCCGGAAGGTCTCACCTTGTCTGTGGTATTCTGAGTAGGATTCAATGATTGAATGACTGTGACGTGCTTCAAACTCCTAGCAGGCTAGGGCGTTAGTGACAGACGCAAAAGTATCAATGGATATTATTCCGGCCTAAACGAGAACCGACAGATGATTAGCCTATGCTGTGACAGAGCATCAGGGACGTATTTTCACTGAGAGGATGGGAGGTAGCTGCTGACAACAGTGAAACCCTACACGAGCTTGCCATGGAAAGGAGTAAGAAGGATTGGATGAAGGCAGTAGGAAAGCAGAGAGATGGAAGGGAAGGCATCTTCATACGCTTGTCTGAAGCTCTTACACCAATGATATACATAAGTATCTCTATCTCTATCTTTATGCTTTATTCGTTTATCACTATACCCATTCGAGTCTGCCTGACTGAGATTTACAAGATGACCATAGCTTGCTTCATACCACCAATCTCCGTGGGATCGACCCTTACTCGCGTAAGGTTTATTACTTGGACGACCCAGTGCACTTGCTGGTTAGTTGTGCGAAGTTGTGTTTATGCCATGGTATTGAGCACCAAGTCTTTGGAGCCATTACTAGGGATTGTTTATGTTTTGAAAAGTATTGATCACAATTTCATGCACCAAGTTTTTGGCGCCGTTGCCGGGGATTGTTCGAGTTTTGAGCAAGCTTTTGGTCCGGTAACATCAGTGCCAAAATCCGGCAACAGCACCAAGTTTTTGGCGCTGTTGCCGGGGATTGTTCTTGTGTATGGACAACTGACGGTTCATCTTGTTGCTTAGATTAGGCATTTATTTTTTTTCGAAATTCTTGAAGGTGACTTCTAGAGTTTCATGATGATTTGTTGAAATCTGGCTGGCTGAAAAGCCATGTCTAATCTTATTGGACCGAGGTTTCAACTGATCATCACAATAGCTTATTGATCTCTATCAATCTTGCTATTGGAGCAATGATCTGCTAAGGCTTGGCTGGCCATTGGCCATGCCTAGTGTTTTGGACCGAAGCTTTCTTTGAAAGCTTGGCTGGCTGTGAAGCCATGTCTAATTCCTGGACCGGAGTCTTAGACTAGCATTGCACTGATTCCTGGAATTCTCATTAAGAATTTTGATATCTTTTCCACTTAATTTTCGAAAAACACAAAAAAAAATCACAAAATCATAAAAAACCAAAAATATTTGATGTTTCTTGCTTAAGTCTAGTGTCCCATCTTAAGTTTGGTGTCAATTGCATGCATTCATTCATGTGTCTTAAGGATCTTCAAGTAATTCTTGATGATTTCTTACTCTGATCTTTGAATTCTTTTGGCTTGAGTGTTTATGTGTCTCATATAGTGTCAGTAGTATACAAACTGCTAAGTTTGGTGTCTTGCATGCATTGTTATTTGATTCTTGTTGCATTTTGATTATTAAAAATCCAAAAATATTTTTAATTTGTGTCTTTTCAAGTCAATAATACAAAGAATTGAAGATTCAGAACATACTGCAGAGGAATTATACAGAAAAAGCTGGGCATTCAAAAATGCCCAATGAAGAAGACAGACTGGCGTTTAAACGCCAGCCAGGGTACCTGGTTGGGCGTTTAACGCCCAAAAAGGGTGCATTTTGGGCGTTAAACGCCAGAATGTATACCATTCTGGGCGTTTAACGCCAGGATGGTGCTAGGGGAAGAATTTTGTTTTCAAATCAATTTTTTTTCAAGTTTTCAAAGATTTTCAAAATCAAATCTTTTTCAAATCATATCTTTTCAATCAAATGTTTTCAAAATCAATTTCTTTCCTTTTTCAAAAATACTTACTAACAATTAATGATTTGATTGAACATCTCAAATTTGTTGCCTTTTCTGTTGAGAAAGGTTTAATGTTTGAATCATATCTTTTCTTGTTAGGCAAGTCACTAATTTTCAAAATCAAATCTTTTAAAATTGTTTTCAAAACATATCTTTTAAAATTGTTTTCAAATCATATCTTCTCAATCACATCTTTTTAAAACCATAACTTTTCAATCAAATCTTTTTAACTACATCTTTTTCAAAAATAGTTTTCAATCAAATCTTTCTAATTTCTAATTTCAAAATCTTTTTCAAAAATCACTTGATTTCTTTTCCACTTTCAATTTTCGAAAATTATCAACATCTTTTTTATTGAATTTTCGAAAATTCTCTTCCCTCCTTTCCACATCCTTCTATTTATGGAGTACTACTCCTTCCTAATGCACAATTCGAACTCTATCTAATCAAGTTCGAATTCTTCTACCTTCTCTTCTTCTATTTTTCTTTTCCTCTGACACTTCAAGGAATCTCTATACTGTGACATAGAGGATTCCATATTTTCTTGTTCTCTTCTCTTTCATATGAGCAGGAATAAAGACAAAGGCATTCTTGTTGAAGCTGATCCTGAACCTGAAAGGACCTTGAAGAGAAAGCTAAGAGAAGCCAAAGCACAACTCTCTTTAGAGGACCTGACCGAATTCTTCAAAGAAGAAGAACACATGGCAGCCGAAAACAACTTCAAGACTAATGGGTTGACCCTGAGGTCTACAGACTGATGCTATTCCCTTTTGCTGTAAGAGACAGAGCTAGAATATGGTTGGACTCACACCTAAAGACAGCCTGGACTCTTGGGAAAAGCTAGTCAATGCCTTCTTGGCAAAGTTCTTTCCACCTCAAAAATGGAGTAAGCTTAGAGTGGAAGTCCAAACCTTCAGACAGAAGGATGGAGAATCCCTCTATGAAGCTTGGGAAAGATACAAACAATTAATCAGAAAGTGTCCTTCTGACATGCTTTCAAACAATTAATCAAAAGTGTCCTTCTGACATGCTTTCTGAATGGAGCATCATAGGCATTTTCTATGATGGTCTCTCTGAACTATCTAAGATGTCTTTGGATAGCTCTGCTGGAGGATCTCTTCATTTGAAGAAGACGCCTACAGAGGCTCAAGAGCTAATTGAAATGGTTGCAATAACCAATTCATGTACACTTCTGAAAGGAATCCTGTGAACAATGGGAATCAGAAGAAAGGAGTTCTTGAGATTGACACTCTGAACGCCATTTTGGCTCAGAATAAAATATTGACTCAACAAGTCAATTTGATTTCTCAAAGTCTGTCTGGAATGCAAAATGCACCAAGCAGTACTAAGGATGCTTCATCTGAAGAAGAAGCTTATGATCCTGAGAACCCTTCAATGGAAGAGGTGAATTACCTAGGAGAACCCTATGGAAACCCTATATTCTTCATGGAAATCACCCAAATTTCTCATGGAAGAATCAAGAGAGACCTCAACAAGGTTTCAATAATAATAATGGTGGAAGAAACAGGTTTAGCAATAACAAGCCTTTTCCATCATCTTCTCAGCAACAGACAGAGAGTTCTAAGCAGAATACCTCTGACTTAGCAACAATAGTCTCTGATCTAATCAAAACCACTCAAAGCTTCATGAATGAAACAAGGTCCTCCATCAGAAATTTGGAAGGACAAGTGGGACAGCTGAGCAAGAAAATTACTGAACTCCCTCCTAGTACTCTCCCAAGCAATACAGAAGAAAATCCAAAAGGAGAGTGCAAAGCCATAAACATGGCCGAATTTGGAGAGGAAAGAGAGGAAGTGGACGCCACTGAGGAAGGCCTCAATGGGCGTGCACTAACCTCCACTGAGTTCCCCAATGAGGAACCATGGGAATCTGAGGATCAAGATGAGACCATAGAGATTCCATTAGACTTACTTCTGCCTTTCATGAGCTCTAATGAATATTCTTCCTCTGAAGAGGATGAGTATGTCACTGAAGAGTAAGTTGCTAAATATCTTGGAGCAATCATGAAGCTAAATGACAAGTTATTTGGAAATGAGACTTGGGAAGATGAATCTCCCTTGCTCACCAAAGAACTGGATGACTTGTCTAGGCAGAAATTACCTCAAAAGAGACAAGATCCTGGGAAGTTTTCAATACCTTGTACCATAGGCACCATGACCTTCAAGAAGGCCTTGTGTGACTTAGGGTCAAGTGTGAACCTCATGCCTCTCTCTGTAATGGAGAAGCTAGGGATCTTTGAGGTACAAGCTGCAAGAATCTCATTGGAGATGGCAGACAACTCAAGAAAACAAGCTCATGGACTTGTAGAGAATGTTTTGGTAAAAGTTGAAGACCATTACATCCCTACTGATTTCATAGTCCTAGAGACTGGGAAGTGCATGGATGAATCCATCATCCTTGGCAGACCCTTCCTAGCCACAGCAAAGGCTGTGATTGATGTTGATAGAGGTGAACTAATCATTCAAGTGAATGAAGAATCCTTTGTGTTTAAGGCTCAAGGATATCCCTCTGTCACCATGGAGATGAAGCTTGAAGAGCTTCCCTCAAATCAGAGACAAATAGAGCCCCCAAAGTCAAACTCTAAGTTTGGTGTTGGGAGGCCACAACCAAACTCTAAGTTTGGTGATGAACCCCCACATTCAAACTCTAAGTTTGGTGTTGGGAGGTTCCCACATTACTCTGATCATTTGTAAGGCTCAATGAGAGCCATCTGTCAAGCTACTGACATTAAAGAAGCGCTTGTTGGGAGGCAACCCAATGTTATATTTTATATAATTTCCTTTGTTATTTCTTGTTATTTTGTAGGTTGATGATCATGAGAAGTCACAAAATCAATGAAAAAAGCAAAAATAAAATGAAAAACAGGAAGAAAAATAGCACACCCTGGAGGAAGATGCTGCTGGCGTTCAAACGCCAGTAAGCCTAGCAGTTGGGCGTTTAACGCCCAGTCTGGCACCATTCTGGGCGTTTAACGCCAGAAAGGGGCACCAGACTGGCGTTAAACGCCAGAAAAGGGCTAGAACCTGGCGTTAAACGCCAGGAATGGGCACCAGCCCGCGTTTAACGCCAGAATGGCTCAAACGTGAATTTTGATGCCATTTGGTGCAGGGATGACTTTTCCTTGACACCACAGGATCTGTGGACCCCACAGGACCCCACCACCACTCTCTCTCTTCTTCCCCCATTCACCAATCACCTCATACCTCTTCCCCAAAAAAACCCTTCACCTATCAAATCCCATCTTCTCTTCACCACTCACATCCATCCTTCATAAATCCCCACCAACCTCACCCTTCAAATTCAACCACTTTCCCTCCAAACCCCCCATACATGGCCGAACTCCTTCTCCCCTCTCTCCTATAAATACCTTTCTTCCCTTCTTCATTTTCACACAACCTAACACCACTTCCTCCTCTTTGGCCGAACACACTACCATCTCCCCTCTTCCTCATTTCTTCTTCTTCTACTCTCTTCTTCTTCTTTTGCTCGAGACGAGCAACATTTTAAGTTTGGTGTGGTAAAAGCGTTGCTTTTTTCGTTTTTTTCCATAACCATTATGGCATCCAAGGCCGGAGAAACCTCTAGAAGAGGAAAGGGAAGGCAAAAGCTTCCACATCCGAGTCATGGGAGATGGATAGATTCATCTCAAGGGTGCATCAAGACCACTTCTATGAAGTTGTGGCCTTGAAGAAGGTGATCCCCGAGGTCCCCTTTTCACTCAAAAAGGGTGAATATCCGGAGATCCGACATGAGATTCAAAGAAGAGGTTGGGAAGTACTTACCAACCCCATTCAACAAGTCGGAATCTTGATGGTTCAAGAGTTCTATGCCAATGCATGGATCACCAAGAACCATGATCAAAGTGTGAACCCGGATCCAAAGAATTATCTTACTATGGTTCGGGGGAAATACTTGGATTTTAGTCCGGAAAGTGTGAGGGTAGCATTCAACTTGCCTATGATGCAAGGAGATGAACACCCTTACACAAGAAGGGTCAACTTTGATCAAAGGTTGGACCAAGTCCTCACAGTTATATATGAAGAGGGCGCACAATGGAAGAGAGATTCAAGAGGCAAGCCGGTCCAATTGAGAAGGCATGACCTCAAGCCCGTGGCTAGAGGATGGTTAGAGTTCATTCAATGCTCAATCATTCCCACTAGCAACCGGTCCGAAGTTACTCTAGACCGGGCCATCATGATTCATAGCATCATGATTGGAGAAGAAGTGGAAGTTCATGAGGTTATAGCCCAAGAACTCTATAAAGTGGCGGACAAGTCTTCCACCTTAGCAAGGCTAGCCTTTCCTCATCTCATTTGTCACCTCTGTTATTCAGTTGGAGTTGACATGGAAGGAGATACCCCCATTGATGAGGGCAAGCCCATCACCAAGAAAAGGATGGAGCACACAAGAGACCCCTCTCATCAAGAGATCCCTGAGATGCCTCAAGGGATGCACTTTCCTCCACAAGACTATTGGGAGCAACTAAACACCTCCCTAGGAGAACTAAGTTCCAACATGGGACAACTAAGGGTGGAGCACCAAGAACACTCCATTCTCCTCCATGAAATTAGAGAAGACCAAAGAATCATGAGAGAGGAGCAACAAAGACAAGGAAGAGACATTGAGGAGCTCAAGCACTCCATAGGATCTTCAAGAGGAAGAAAGAGCCGCCATCACTAAGGTGGACCCGTTCTTTAATTTCCTTGTTCTTTAATCTTTTGTTTTTCGAAAATTAATGCTTATGTTTGTCCATGTTTGTGTCTTATGATCATTAGTGTCTTAGTGTCTTAGTGTCTATGCCTTAAAGTTATGAATGTCCTATGAATCCATCACCTCTCTTAATAAAAACGTGCTTAATTGAAAAGGAGAAGAATTGCATGAATTTTAAATTTTATAACAGTTTAATTATATTGATGTGGTGGCAACACTTTTGTTCTCTGAATGTATGCTTAAACAGTGCATATGTCTTTTGAATTTGTGGTTCATGAATGTTGGCTCTTGAAAGAATGATGAAAAAGGAGACATATTACTGAGGATCTGAAAAATCATAAAAATGATTCTTGAAGCAAGAAAAAGCAGTGAATACAAAAAAAAAAAGAAAGAAAGCAAGCGAAAAAAAAACCGAAAAAAAAAGAAAAAAAAAAGAGAAAAAGGAAGAAAAAGAAAAGAATAAGAGTTGTGATCCAAGGCAAATAAGAGTGTGCTTAAGAACCCTGGACACCTCTAATTGGGGACTCTAGCAAAGCTGAGTCACAATCTGAAAAGGTTCACCCAATTATGTGTCTGTGGCATGTATGTATCCGGTGGTGATACTGGAAGACAGAGTGCTTTGGGCCACGGCCAAGACTCATAAAGTAGCTGTGTTCAAGAATCATCATACTTAACTAGGAGAATCAATAACACTATCTGGATTCTGAGTTCCTAAAGAAGCCAATCATTCTGAATTCCAAAGGATAAAGTGAGATGCCAAGACTATTCAGAGGCAAAAAGCTGAAAGCCCCGCTCATCTAATTAATACTGATCTTCATAGATGTTTTTGGAGTTCATTGCATATTCTCTTCTTTTTATCTTATTTGATTTTCAGTTGCTTGGGGACAAGCAACAATTTAAGTTTGGTGTTGTGATGAGCGGATAATTTATACTCTTTTTGGCATTGTTTTTAGTATGTTTTTAGTATCTTTTAGTTAGTTTTAAGTATATTTTTATTAGTTTTTAATTAAAATTCACTTTTCTGGACTTTACTATGAGTTTGTGTGTTTTTCTGTGATTTCAGGTATTTTCTGGCTGAAATTGAGGGATCTGAGCAAAAATCTGATCCAGAGACTCAAAAGGACTGCAGATGCTGTTGGATTCTGACCTCCCTGCACTTGAAGTGGATTTTCTGGAGCTACAGAAGCCCAATTGGCGCGCTCTCAACGGCGTTGGAAAGTAGACATCCTGGGCTTTCCAGCAATATATGATAGTCCATACTTTGCCCAAGATTTGATGGCCCAAACCGGCGTTCAAAGTCACCTCAAGAAATTCCAGCGTTAAACGCCGGAACTGGCACCCAAATGGGAGTTAAACGCCCAAACTGGCATAAAAGCTGGCGTTTAACTCCAAGAGGAGTCTCTACACGAAAATGCTTCATTTGCTCAGCCCAAGCACACACCAAGTGGGCCCGGAAGTGGATTTTTATGTCATTTACTCATCTCTGTATACCTTAGGCTACTAGTTTTCTATAAGTAGGACCTTTTACTATTGTATTTAAATTGGGAGATCATGTTTTGATGATTGAACCCTCTTTGGGAGGCTGGCCATTCGGCCATGCCTAGACCTTGTTCTTATGTATTTTCAACGGTGGAGTTTCTACACACCATAGATTAAGGTGTGGAGCTCTACTGTACCTCCAGTATTAATGCAATTACTATTGTTCTTCCATTCAATTCCACTTGTTCTTGTTCCAAGATATCACTTGTTCTTCAACTTAATGAAGGTGATGATTGTCACGGATCATCACCATTCTCACCTATGAACAAGGTGACTGACAACCATTCTTGTTCTACAAGCATGCGAGGCTTAGTGAATATCTCTTGGATTTCTGATTGCACGATGCATGGTTGATCGCCTGACAACCGAGTGCTCGCCTGACAAACGAGCCAGCCATTCCGTGAGATCAGAGTCTTCGTGGTATAGGCAAGAACTGATGGCCGCATTCAAGAGAATCCGGAAGGTCTCACCTTGTCTGTGGTATTCTGAGTAGGATTCAATGATTGAATGACTGTGACGTGCTTCAAACTCCTAGCAGGCTAGGGCGTTAGTGACAGACGCAAAAGTATCAATGGATATTATTCCGGCCTGAACGAGAACCGACAGATGATTAGCCTATGCTGTGACAGAGCATCAGGGACGTATTTTCACTGAGAGGATGGGAGGTAGCTGCTGACAACAGTGAAACCCTACACGAGCTTGCCATGGAAAGGAGTAAGAAGGATTGGATGAAGGCAGTAGGAAAGCAGAGAGACGGAAGGGAAGGCATCTTCATACGCTTGTCTGAAGCTCTTACACCAATGATATACATAAGTATCTCTATCTCTATCTTTATGCTTTTTTCGTTTATCACTATACCCATTCGAGTCTGCCTGACTGAGATTTACAAGATGACCATAGCTTGCTTCATACCACCAATCTCCGTGGGATCGACCCTTACTCGCGTAAGGTTTATTACTTGGACGACCCAGTGCACTTGCTGGTTAGTTGTGCGAAGTTGTGTTTATGCCATGGTATTGAGCACCAAGTCTTTGGAGCCATTACTAGGGATTGTTTATGTTTTGAAAAGTATTGATCACAATTTCGTGCACCAGAACACAAGGAATTAAAGATTTCATGGGCGAGCAGCGACGCGCACGCGTGAAGCACGCGTACGCGTGATTAGGAAAATGCGCATCGACGCGTACACGTGGACAATGCGTACGCATGATAGCCGTCACCTGCTGCATATCAGAAATCACCGGGGGCGATTTCTGGGCCCTTTTTAACCTAGATTCAGGGCCGAAAGTCCAGATTAGAGCCAGGGTTGTAGCTGAAACTTAGACACTTCTCATTCTCACTTAGTTTTTAGTTTTAGTTTTGAATTCTAGAGAAAACACTAGCTCTCATAGGGTTCTTAGCTTTTTCTTAGTTTTGCTTGGATTGGATCTTGAGAGAGTTGCTACTACCTTCGGTTGAAGCCTCCATCATTATAGTTTGCTTTTCTGTTACTCTACTCCTTTATTTTTCCATTTAGTTACTTGAATTCATGTTTGAATTTTCTTAATTTTAAATGTATTGATATAATGAACCATTTTCATGTTTAATTCCGTTGCCTGTTTGATTTTGTTTAATCAATTATCAATTCCAATTTTGCTTTTATTAATTTAATTTTAATTATTATGTCTCCGATCTACTCCTTTCTCATGTTTGTGAAAATGACATTCATGTTAATGGAGTAGAGCTCTCAACTTGGTTTGGGAGTTGATTAATTGGAACCCCTTAAGTTGGAAAACTCAAGTGTTAATTTGAACTTTGAAATTGTTGCCTAACTCTATTTTCACTAACTCTAGTCCTTCCCTAGGAAGGGGCTAGGACTTGTGAGTCAGAGTTAGTGTACCCAATTGACCTTCCTTTGCAACTGCAAGAGGATAATTAATTGGAGGCAATAACTTTTACTATGTTACTTGGGAAAACCAACAAGGATAGAAACTCCAATTAATCTTCTCCTAGCCAATGCTTTCTTATTTTAAATACACAACACATCTTGTTATCATTCACTGCTTTAATTTTTAGTTATTTAATTTTCCATGTTCAACCCTCACAAATTTCTCATAAAAATCCTGATCAATAATTTACACTGTTATGTCAACTCTTTGGGAAACGACCTAGAAATTCTACTCCCAGTTATTTATTCCTTAATTGTGACATCTTTTAAATTGACAGTGAGAATTTCATCGGTTAAGACTGTACTCACAACGTAGTTTCTATCAATATTTCTTACAATATATCAGTTAATAGTCAATGCTTAGTATACATTTCGTAACTGTAAAAATATTTAGCTTTAGTAACTACAAATAAGAGAATAATTTTAATACATTTTCGTTATAAGAAGATTTTACTATATAATCGATTATATCACATACTTTCGCTGATATGTTAATATATAATTAAATATCATTGTAATAGGTAGCTTTTATAAGTCATGTGTAACTTTCCCCTATAGGTAGCTTTTGGGGTTAAGTATATTCCGTAATATGGTATCAAAGTATGTTTAATTTTTGTTATTGCCTTATTGGTCTACCCTTTATATGTCTAGTCAATTAAATTTCATGCTCCAAGTCATTAGTCCCACCTTGCCTAGAGATAAGGACAAGATAGACTTAAGTATTTGCCAACCCTTCCTTAGAGTTTGCTTTTAGGTTGGTTAGGCTCAACTCAGCCCTAGTACAATTTTACGAGCAATCTGCTCTGTTGATTTTTCTCTTTCCTCATTGAATTACTTAAATTTTCCCAAATTGTTGCAGTTGAATGTTTTGGCAATGTATGATCAAACAAATGTCGACTATAATTGAAGATGATTTGTTCAACTTGATTTAAAATTTTAGGAAAAATTATCTTTGTAATGCTCCTCTGTGATTTTTTTTCTTGTTTCTCCAAAAAGGTCTGGGGCTCAAAGTGGAACGAAAGATCATACTTCAGAACAAGAAAAGTAAAACTCGACCACGAGTGTCTTTCCATGGCTGTCCTTGTACAGGAAGTGATAAATACGGACTATGCTTTTGTCATCCACACAACCAATCCGTCTTCTGGAGACGCATCAGAAATATATGTTGAGGTATAATTAATTGATTTTATGTTTTTAAGCGTATGCCTCCACACACTTTGAGATACGAATTTATTTGAAGAAAGAATTGAAAGGACAAAAGCAGCAAGACATTAAGTGTCAAAATTTTTTGACATAGGTGGTAAAGGGGCTCGGAGAAACACTCATCGGAGCTTATCCTAGACGTGCTTTGAGTTTTATAAGCAAAAAACATGATTTGAACTCCCCTCAAGTAATTTTTTAATGACCCCTCTTTTTCGGAAAAATCCGTATCCTTAGTTATCATTCTTTTTTAAGATTATGTCACAACGACAACTACTACAATCAAGCATTTCCCATTATTGACTACATAGATCATTTTGAACATGTTGCATATGGGGAAATAACCTAGCACCAACACAATCACATTATTGTATGAATCAAGTAAAAGAAAATCAGAGTAAACATGGGAAATTACCTGTACCAGTATTACATCTGTTGCATGAATTTTTTGTTATTTTGCTGATGGTTTTGGGCTTCTCTAGATCTTCGAATATCCTAGCAAACCTATTGGCCTGTTTATTAGATGGTCAATTATTTTTCGATCTGATTCCAATGGTGAAGACCTAGAAGGTTATGCTGGAGCTGGCCTTTACGACAGGTAAACCTTTGCCTTTCATACCACTTCTTCGATGTTTCATTTAATTAACATAAATTTAGTGAAAAAAATTCCTCCAAACTATTTCATTTTATTCCAAATTCTAAATGAAGTGATTCACCATTTCTTCCAAAACTTGGATTAAAGATGCAGAATTCAAAATTAATTGAACGTGGTATTTAATTAGCTTTAAGTTCATGTGAGGTGGATTTCTACTATGATAATCAAAGAAATGCTATGTAATTCTAGTTGAGAGAGTGAATTTTAGTTGCCAGTTAAGAAAATTTCTAAACATGTTTTGTGTTCCCTTGTTAATTTTGCTATTTCTGAATTGCATATTTTGATTGTTGTATGAGCTTATTGTTCTTTTTTATTTTCTGCATTAGATGCTCTGTATTGTTTATGCAAAGGGGGAAGGCCTTCTATGACTTCCAGTTCAACAACACAAGGCTTGTAAAATCCCCAAGCCTTATGTACGATCCAAGGGAAAGAAGTTTGACACGGCTAGAGAAAGGAGGAACAACAAAGGACTTAGGGTTTAAGTGGTATTGTTTTTGTATTTTTCTTCAGTTTTTAGTTTTCGAATTTGAATTCAAGATTTATTTTGTATTTGAGTATTAGTTTTTTAATGTATAAAATAACTATAGCAAAAATTATATATGACACTAATTACTATTTGATTTTTCTTGTAATAAAAATTGCATACTATATTTATAGGTTTGGTAATAAAAAAGGACTAAAAATTTATAGTGCAGCGATGAAGGTAAAGTCAAAATAATGATTTTTTTAAAAACTTAATTAGGCTATCGCCACGCTTTAAAAGCGTGGCCGTATCTCGCTATTACTACGCTTTAAAAGCGTGGCCATATCTCGCTATTGCCACGATTTAAAAGCGTGGCCACATCTCTCTCTATTGGCACGCTTTGCAAGCGTAGCCGTATCTCACATATGGTCATGTTTAAAAGCGTGGTCATACCTCTCACATACGGCCACGCTTTTAAAAGTGGCAATCTATAAAAAGCGTGGCGGAAAAAAGTGTGGCGATAGGTCACCAAAAACATGGTGATAATGAAACCGCCACCCTTTCAGAAGTCACCCTTTCAAAAACGTGGCCGTAGCTTAAAAAATATGGCGAAAAGCTATCGCCACGCTTTTTTCAGCTTTTTGTCACGTTTTAAAAGCGTAGCAATAGAACTGTTTTCTTGTAGTGAAAAGGACTCACCATGAGGTAGTCAAGCAATTTCTTTTAGTGAATGATCTTAAAGCTACATACGATAATGATAACTAGAATGCAATGACATTATTTGATATATGTAGTTGATGCTCTTTAGAAGGATAAATCTTTGTTGTTGTATTTAAAGATAATATGATAAAATATAAATTTAATATTGTACACCTTGTTACATTAAGTACTAAAAATTTTTGGTGATCAATATTTTTTCTTTATTTTTGTCTTATATTTCAATCAACAGTTGCCAATTTTCCTATTTTTTTCACTAAAAGTATTAGTTCTTTAATATTCTTCTTGAATAAAAATAATAAATTAAATATAAATTTTATTAAATTTTTATACATTGAATGCATTAAAAAAAAATTAAAATTTGCTCTCATAATTGTGAGCTCAACCAATAATACCCTTAAAGCCACTTAATTTTTCTTATTTTAGACGAGCTACAAATTCAAACTTGGATTACACGGGAAAACCTGAACCTGAACGCGGTTTACGTGATATTATAGAGGATTTTAAAGTCAACTCTCTATGATGACAAACGACCATAGAAAACAATTCGCAGTGTTCACACACAACACTTTGTATTTTTGAAAAGAAATTTAAAACCCACCGCAGGATTCTACGCCATTCGTTTATATACAAAACAAAATGAAAGCGGTAACATCCTGTTTTTATTTTTTCCGTTAGAATGTGAGTATTATGTTTTATTTGCCGAATATTTATGATAAGCTTTTCTGCAATCTTTAAATAAAATAAATAATAATATAATATTAAAATTATGTTATTATTTAATTTTATTTAATAAAAGACGATTATTTTATATTAAGTTCAGAAGATTCAAAAAGTTTAATTTTATTAGTGTTATTTATATTAATAATTTATTTAATTTTTGTTTTAATTAAATATTATTACTTAAAATAATTATTTAAATTTTTACCATACTCAATTACTGTAATTATCTTTTAAAATATTTAAAAATTAATTTTGTTGACTCAATGATTCAAAATCGCGACACACAGTACTTAATACGTCACGTGTTGCAACGCATGCCTCCTCTCCTTTGATTAAGTGATACTTAGTCACTAATCACATGATATAAAAAACACAATTTTTCTTTCTCTTCACAAAATAGACGAAGCCATGCATGGGAAAAATGGAAGATTTTGTTGATTTTCGGACTTTCCGAACTTGATTCCTTGAGATTCGTGATCCTCATAAAAATTCTGATCCGATAGAAGTGATAGTATCTTCATCCTCTACGCAGTGATGTGTGTTTTGTTCGGTAAAATCGCGAAGTGGAGCTGTCCCTGCCAGGAACCAGTTTGGCCAAACCAAAGGAGGGGAAGAACCACTGAGTTTTCAACCTTTTCGCTCCGTTTGACCGATTAGAAACCTCCTCCAATATCTTGTGTATTTTATACGCTTCACAAAGGTAGGGTTTGACTATTTAATTAGTTAAAATTATGAATGAATTGATATATGAGGTGGGATTGTTATTTGTCTGTTGCTCAAATCTGTGATTGTTGGCTGTTGAAATTTTAATTGAATTGCTACTGGATTTATTGTTGTGTTTCGACCAT
The DNA here is from genome assembly GCF_014773155.1 of Arachis stenosperma. Classification (NCBI taxonomy): domain Eukaryota; kingdom Viridiplantae; phylum Streptophyta; class Magnoliopsida; order Fabales; family Fabaceae; genus Arachis; species Arachis stenosperma. Next base: position 31,113,028 of record NC_080382.1, on the reverse strand, counting down.
ATTGAGGAATAAGGCACTGAGAAGTTTTTGTTGAATAATTGGCTGGAATCTGAATTATAAAATAGTATGTAACTGAGTTCTGATGGTCAAATTTTGATTTGGAATTAATTATAACTAAATGAGTATTTTGAACAGAGAATTCGAGTAAAAAGGAGCAGAGGCTTGACTTTTGAAAAACATTCAATGAATAAAATATTTATTTATAAACATATGAATTTATTGAAATTAATTAAATTTAGTTTTTGAAGAAAAATATTGGGTTTGAAATAAAGGGTTTAAAGTGGAAGATGGTTTTGGGAGAAATATGATTTTAATTGAACGAAAAAGATTTTATTTGAAAACAGAAAAACTGTGTCCAATTTACTTATTTTAATGAAGTTTTGAGTGTTTCAAAATTTATAAAATATTTTAAATAATTTATAAAGTAAACAGTGAAGATTGAGTCTCTTTTATAGAAGTTCAAAGTTATTTAGAGTAATTTAAAATACGTCAATTTAATTAAAGTAACTTGTAGAACATGCTAATTTCCAAAGTTTAAGCATATTTATCTATCTTATTCCCGTGGCATGTTTATGCATATTTTTAAAAAGTATTTATAGAATTCTGAGATATTTAGAAAAAATGATACTAAAGTTAAATCTCATTACCCGCTCTGTTTCAGTTTATTATTTTAGAGAAATTGTGGTATTATGAATAAAGAATTATTATATCTTGAAAGGTATTTAATTATGTGATGAGATGTTGAGGTTTGAAGTGCTACACCAATGACTCTTTTTGTCATCAATTTATCAGGCGGATTGCCAAAGAGCAATATAGGGCTATAGCTCAAGAGTGTGACTCGTCACTTTAATCTTTGGAGCAGTACGGGCACTATAGCCCAAGAGCATGCGGGTGCTATAACCCAATAGTGTACCGAGCACTATACCTCGAAGCGATGGCAATGAGAGACAATGTCCGTAAGGATGTAATGTCGGGCGCGGGTCAAAAACCGACAGATGAGCTCATTACCTGCACTAGGGTTAGACATGCATCATACTTGTTTGCGCATATTTCTTGTGTGTCTTGAATTCGTTCTTGTGGTTATATGTTATATGTTTTTTACTCTTGATTGTTGTTTGCTCTATATTCTTTTGTTGTGGTCTGATTGATCTGGGACACGTAACCGATATATATATATATATATATATATATATATATATATATATATATAGTAACTTAACTTGTTTCACCCCGACCCTATTAAGAACTCCCCAGTTCTTACCCCCTATCTTTCTATCCCCTCCAGATAGAGATGAGTGTCATTTTCTATGAGCTCAAACAGCTTTTCGTGTACGAGGATCCTGTCCTTCACAGCTTCCATGTGATGCCTACGGATTTTTGAGTCCGTAAGTATGCAGTTAGAGATCATCCATTTCATTACTCGCTAGCTTCATCCCTCTTTGATCCTGATGCACCGTATACTTTTCTGCTATCTTAGTTACATCCCGATTCTATTCATTATCCTTTTGATCATGTGCATAGAGGTCCTATTCCAGCACAGCAGGATGGTCAGGCAGTGCTCAAGCCTAGCCCTGTCATCGATGACTATATCCCTGAGTTTTCTCCAGTAGAATTTGATATGTCAATAGAGTCTCTTTCTACTCGCTCCTCTAACCCTTTCACCATAGAGCCTATCAGGACTTCTGCTGCAGCTTTTAGTCAGCCCTCAGAAGTTGAGTAGATTTCTTTTAGTGGTATAGCTTCTACAGGCGACAACAATGATGGTAGTCCCCAGAGTACATCAGAAGTCATCGTTATTTCAGACGATGAAGATCCTGAGATGGATATAGAGATCATGGACTTAACTTCTGACAGCAATTAGGTAGCGACATCAGCATCTTCTTTTGGCATCTCTCCAGTTTAGTGTTTCTTATGTTTTACACTCTCACTTTTGTTTTTCGAGAGACAAGGTTAGATTAAGGACTTCCTATATGGGACAGACCCCGGATATGTTTTTGAGTTTTGTATATGTAAATAACTATGATGGAGTAACTAACTTTTCATCTTTTGAGTGTTGTACGTATATATATATATATGTATATATATATATATATATATATAGTTTATTATCTTGTTTGTGTATGTATCTGTTTATCGTTCTGGTAGAGATTCTATTTTCTTTAAGGACGGTTTTTCATAAAAAAATCAAGTTGCGTTAACTCAATTATAGGCTTGATATTATTAATAACAATGTCAGTGTAGTTTCAAGTTGGTAACACTCAATGTTTCGGTATGAGCATACCATACTGGAAATTGGGTCATTACAATTTGGTATCAGAGTAGTTCGTTCCTGTTAGAGCATGAAGAATGTACTCAATCATTCGTCATTGCATACTATGTGTTGTGTCTCATTCTAATAGAATATTCTTGTGATATAGACTATATGACTATCACTTTGTATCCATTTTAGGAATTATTCATACTTTAACTTGAGATGTTAAGACTGATCACCGTACCGTTGATTGTTGGGTGTGAACAGGGTCTAGATGGCTACGCGGGGATGAGGTCGTGGTAAATGACGTGAGGTTCCAAGAGGTGTTCCAACGCACGATTCCGATACCTTTAGCGGTAGTGAACACCATAGCTGAGGCTATGCATGAAATGACGACTGCTATAGTTCAAGCAACTGACTATTTACGAGATAGGAACGGTGACCGTAACAGGTCTGGCAGTAGGGTATGTACAAAGGATGGTAACGGTGCTGGAGGTGTTGAAAACAATGACAAGCCGATGACTCTGACGACATTCCTGAAGGTGAACCCGCCAAATTTCAAAGGACTCTTCTGGCAACCGAGGCAAACAACTGGTTTTAGGGAATAGAAAAGTCGTTGAGGGCCCAGCAAGTACCCGAAGTACAGTTTGTTGAGTTTGCGACATATATATTAGAAGGAGTGGTTGAGCACTGGTGGCATGGAGTGCAGAGGTTGTGGCAGCAAGATACGAGGGAGATTCTTTGGGAAGATTTCAAGGAGGAGTTTTATAAGAAATGCTTTCCAAAGTCTATTTGCGAAGCTAAGGAGATAGAGTTGATGCTGCCGAGTCAAGGAAACATGTCAATAGCTGAATATACTCGGAAGTTCGAAGATCTGAGTTGTTTTTCGAAGATCTGCCAACGAGATCCTGATAGTTTTGAAGAATGGAAATGTCTAAAGTATGAAGGAGGACTTCGTGATGAGCTGATACACACTTTAAAGTCTTTGGAGCTTCGAAATTTTGCAGAACTTGTTAACAAGAGGAAACTTATGGAAGATTGTGAGAAAAAGATGGCGGCAACGAGGATGGGTCATCAAAACTTGCCACAAAGGAATGCTAGCAACTTTCACCAACCTACGTTTCAACAGAGGGTGCCTTTCATGAATTCTAAAGTACCTCAGCGCGGTAATCAACGAGTTGGGAACACCTCTGGTAGATCTAATTTTGCAAACAGAGGTCGACCAAGGCAGAACCTTGGCAAGCAACCTCAGCAAGGCCGCATGGATCAATTATGTAGGTAGTGTGGAAAGGATCACCTCAAAAGGCCGTGTCAGTTTAGAGCATACGCTTGTTTTGTTTATAGAGAAATAGGGCACATTGTGAAGGATTGTCCAAAGAAGCCTAATCGAGATCTTGCTATAGCATTACCACAAGGGCAAGTGCTCGTAATGTCTGCTGATGATGCTACTGGTTCTGACTCCTTGCTCCAAGGTCAGTGTTATATCAAGACTTGTTGCTTAACAGTACTGTATGAGTTTGGTGCATCACATTCTTTTATTTCATTAACTGTCGCACGTGAGTTGGGTTTAGTTTTCTCTTAATTGAGTTTTCACCTAATTGTCAATACATCAAACTCACATAAAGCATTGACCAACCTTGTTTTGAAAAAGTTTATTACAAACTAATTTCAAAATCAATTATTTATTTGTAGCTTCAATTTTAGAAATTATTTTATTAAAGAATATTTAAAAAAAATTAAGAAGCTTGAATTTGTCGCATCACCGCCCAGCTGCGTCCAGCACACAACCCATTGCTGCCGTCGTGTGTTGCCGTCGAAGGAGGAGGAGCGTGAACCATAGCCATGAGGAGAGGGAGTCGCGCTACCGTCCATGCGCCGTTGCAAATCATATCTGAGATGAGGGAGAGGACTGCGATGGGGGAAGGAGTCGGGCTACCCAGTCGCCGCCTGTGGGAAGTCGTCGTCGGTCTGCACGCCACCAATATTGTCGGTGTTGTCACGAAAAAGAGAGAGAGCCACGCTGGAAGAGAAGAACCGTCGCGGAGCTGTCCCTGCCATTGCGCCCAGTTGCTATCGCGAGCCTCATTGCCGCTGATTCTGGTGCGCCGCCAAGCTCTTGCCGCCGAAGAAACCCGTTGCGGTCGCTGATGACCACCGCCGGTAAGGAATTTTAAGTTTGGTTTCAGTTCCTTTGGGTTTTGGGAAGGTTTTTGACGCTGCGTGGTTGTTATAGTCACCGTCACCGGAGTTCTAGTCACCGTTGTCGTTTAGGATGGCTACCGGGGCTACCTTAGATCAGTTCAGAGTCGTTTCTATTTCATTTTTCTTATTTTGGTAAGTGTTTATGTTTTTGAAATCCCTACGTTAGTATTCTTTTATGTTTAGTTATAAACACTGAGGTTTTGGTAACATAGGGTCGTGTTCTGAGCGTTGAATGTCGCTTTTAAGTTGTTGTGAGTGTTGTGAAAGTGATCAGGGATTGAGTTTGCAGTTGCTATTGGTTTCGAGTTGAGAGAAAAGGTTTCGTTGGCGCGTTTTGGGTTATGGTTTCAACTTGTCGAGGTAGGGGATGTCTATAAAAACTAATTTATTTTAAAATGGAATTGTTATAAATAGATATGATGTGCGAAATTCATTGTTGGTGATTATGTAAGTCTTATGAGTTGTCTTATTTGTATTAGATGAATATAGTTGCCTGTTTGATTGAAATAATGTCTGATTTTGTCCAAAATGGAGATCTTTGGTTGTTTTGAATTGAAAGTCTGAATTTTACTTATTGGAAACTAATTTGGTCTTGAATCCATTAGAAAAGAGTTGAGGATTGGTTTGGTTGAGACCCGAAAAAGGTGGCAAAGTCCAAGTTTAAGGGGAGATGCTGCCGAAATTTCTATAAAATCTGAGATTTTGTTTAAAGCATTATTTTAAAAATAATGAATTATGTTTTGAATTGAATGTCTGATAAATGAATTATATTTAAACTTACCTTATTAAGAAAATTATTATATTTTGAATGTAATTTATTTAAGAAAAGAATTATGTTTTAAAGTCGATTTAAATATGAAAATTCTTATGTTTTGGAATTTGATTTAAGTAAACAGATTTGGAGAAGTTTTATTGGATTTAAAAGAAGCCAAATTTTGATTGATTGATTTCACTTTATGACGTTTTAGAAAAAGTTTGAAGTACTCTTTGAAATCTTGATTTAGAAAAACTAAAACAATTTTCAAACCCTTTGGAAACACTTCAGATTTTGGAATGAAATTGAAATTGGTTCTTGGATTCAAATGATTTGGTTTTGGAATAAGTAAGTTGTTTTAAAATTGGGTCGGAATATTTGGATACATTACTTGGTTTTGGATTTGAATTTTACTTTATTTATTCAAGTCAAGAAGTTAAAGTTTTAGAGGTTTTCAATGAACTTAAGGAAATGAGTTAGGTTATTCTCTCCTAAAGTCTTGAGATTCTGCTGAGAAATTTTATCACCAAACCCTTATTTAAAATGAGTGATTTTGAGTCTTTCAAAAGAGATTTTGAATTTGGCATGGTTTTGAAATTGTTTGGAAGTTTTGAACAGATGTGGAAAGTGGCACCATTTTGAAAACTAATTCTTGGCAATAGGTGAATTGAATACGTTTGTTATTTGAAAATAAATTGGCCAAGAATGATTTTTGAAGATAAGATATTAAGCCTAATTGATTGCGGATATTACTGAGAATATGATGAGGGTTTCTGGCCTGGCAAGGATGGTGGTATAATCCCGCTTGCTCAGTGCGTAAACCGTTGTGCAAGGATGGTGGTTTTATCCCGCCTGCAGTGAGGGTGGTGATTTTATCCCGCTCACGTATTGATAATTTGTTTAGCAAGGACAGTGGTATGATCCTACTTGCATATTGTTTTGTGTGTCCAATAAGGATAGTGGTTTAATCCCGCTTATTGTGGAAGCAAGGACGGTGGTTTAATCCCGCTTGTGTGTTCCGAGCATAGATGGTGGTTTAATCCCGCTTATCTGAGTCGGGTCCGACAACATAACCGATGCGTGAGCTCATGGCCAGTAGGACAGGCATGCATCATTTGCATCTATGTGACATTGATTGGGTGTGATTATTTTATATGCGGTTTGCCTATGTGAATAATTACGCTTAATTGTTAATTGCTCAACTTGATGTAACTGCTTGATTGTGCTTGAACCTTCTACTTGTGTTTGTGACTGAAATTGGTTGAATTGGTGGTGAATTGGCTGTGGATTAATTTGTTTGGGCCTAGGACCATGGTTGATTACGAGATGGGTCAAAGGCCGTGTTTGATTTGAGTTTTCGGTTTGGAAAAGTATGAAAAACTAAACCGGTTCAGCATAGACTTAATGAACCTATGCTTGGAACAGTTTGGTCATTCATGCTGTTTAGGAAAAATTTTAATAAGGCTTTTGGATTTTTTAGAAGTTAAGAGTTTTCCCTTTCAGAAAGGATTTTGGATTTTGAATATTAAATCTTTGGTTATGAAAGATGCATAGGGCGGTTATTAATTACTGTACTTTAAAAATGGTCTTATTTTTGTATCATATTATAGCAATTCTGTGACCCTATGGTGAGAACCCTTTTGAGTACGATGTTCTCACTCCCCTACAGGTTTTTCCCTTTTCAGGATATGGGCGAAGAAGCTTCAAAAGAGTTATATTCATTTTCTGTTTATTCGATATTATTTTGTATTATCTTAGTTATTATTTTTCCTTCACCTTTATTTTTAGCAATTTTTGCAAGAACGATAGGAGTTTTGATATGTGAAGTTTGTATATTAGTATGATATATATATATATATGTGTGTGTGTGTGTGTGTGTGTGTGTGTGTGTGTGTGTCGTATTTGAAAGTGTTGTAATCTGTATTGTAATGTATGGATGTATGTTTTGAATATTCGGTTTTAGCTTTAAACAGGCTCATATTTTAGTACTAAATATTTTAAGAGTTGTCGTAATACCCAAGCTATCAGAGTGGCACAGCTGGAAGTGTGACTTTTGATAATTAGGGTGTTACAACCAACGATTCATAAAGGGTTTTGCTCAGATAGCCCTACCACTCACCCACCTCACTCGAAAAGAAGTATCATTCGAATGGACAAGAAAGTGTGAAAGAAGTTTAGAGACACTGAAGGGGAAACTAACAACTGCATTAATATTAATACTACCAGATTCACAGGAACCTTTTGAGGTATATTGTGATGCTTCTTTGAAAGGATTGGGATGCGTACTGATGCAACACAAGAATGTGGTGGCATATGTGTCAAGGCAGTTAAAACTCCACGAGAAGAATTACCATACTCATGATCTTGAGTTGGCAGCAGTGGTTGTGCTCATGGATGATGATGAAGGAAGACGAGTTAATTTCACCTTTTACAAATTTGAGGCTAGGAATGAAGGACACATCAGAAGGAGTCGTCATGGCACATTTACACTTGACTTCAGATTTCAAGAGATCCATTCGATAAGCACAATTCATAAATTCAGAAATGTCAGAACTGTTGGCCAGATTAGAGGTAGATAAACCAGAAGAAGTGCAACAAGACAGTGATAGATTGTGGAGGTTCAAGAATAGAGTTTGTGTACCTGACCAAGAAAGATTGTGTCAAGAAATTTTGACGGGGGCCCATGATCGGGCATGACCAAGATGTACCAAGATTTGAAAAGTATGTTCTGGTGGCCAGGACTAAAAAGGGATATGACGGAATATGTATCTAAATGCCTGACTTGTTAGAAGATTAATACAGAACAAAAACCCTCAGGAAGTCTACAACCTTCAGAATTGCATCAATGGAAATAGAAGAGAATCACTATGAATTTTGTCATTGGATTACCGAGAATGGGTTATAGTAGATAGATTTACAAATTCGGCTCATTTTCTTCTGATCAAAACTAACTATACATTGGAAAAGCTTGCGTATTTGTACATTCAAGAAGTGGTGTGACTACATGGAATACCTTCTTCAATTGTTTCCGACAGAGATCTGAGGTTTACATCAATGTTTTAGAGAGTTTTTCAGAAATCTTTTGGCAGTGAGTTACGTCTAAGTACGGCTTATCACCCACAGACAGATGGACAGTCAGAACAAACTATTTAGACATTAGAATATATGCTAAGATCATGAGTAATGGAACCTCAGAGAAACTGGAACAAGAAATTACCGTTGGTGGAATTTAACTAAAACAACAGTTATCAACAGAGTATTGGAATTACCCCATATAAAGATCTTTATGGATGAAGGTGTCAATCTCCACTGTGTTGGCATTGAAAAAAAATATAGTGTGTTTGGTCCGGATTTGGTGTAGAAAACAACCGCTCAGATAAAGAAGATTCGTGAGAAGATTCGAACGGCACAGAGTCAACAAAAAAGCTATGTCAATAATAGACGTAATCCTTTGAAATTTACGAAAAAATGAACATGTTCTCTTAAAAGCAAGTCCTACCATCGGTATAGGTCACACCCTTAGAACCAAAAAGCTAAACCCTATGTACATGGGTCCTTTTCAGATTCTTAGGAGAGTCGGCCTAGTCACGTATCAAATAGCTCTTCCACCTTCCTTGTCCAACCTTCATGATATTTTTCATGTCTCTCAACTTAAGAAATATAATCCCGACGAAAGTAATGTCTTGTGATCTAAGACAATACAATTGCTGAACGATCTAACATACCCGGCAACCCCAGTCGAGATCGTCGATAAGAGTGATAAGCAGCTACGAAGCAAAACATTTTCTTTGGTCAAAGCAGTATAGGGACGCAATGCTGAAGCTGGCATACCTGGGAGCTAGAAGATAAGATGCGAGCAGACTATCCTCACCTGTTTACAGGTATAAAAAATTTTGAGGGCAAAATTTCCTTTAAGGAGGGTAGAATCTAACATCCTGTTTTTTTGTTAGAGTTTCATATGCGAGTTTTACGTTTTGTTCACATAACGTCTATGATAAGTTTTTCTGCGATATTTAATTAAAATGAATAATAATGTAATATTGAAAATTATGTTATTTAATTTTATTTGACGAAGGACAGTCACTTGATATTGGGTATGGAAAATTTAAAAAGCTCGGCTTTATTAGTGTCATTTACATTAGTAATTTATCCAATCTTTATTCTAATTAAATACCATCATTTGAGATAATTATTTGCATTTTTACCATACCCAATTACCTTCCAAGATATTTATAAATTAACATCACTGACTCTACGGCTCAAAATTGCGACATGCAACACTTAATGTGCCACGTGTCGTGACACATGCCTCGTCCCCTTTGATTAAGTGACACTTAGTCACTAATCAGATGATATAAAAAGCACAAATCTTCTCTCTCTCTCTCTCTCTCCTCACAAAATAGTTGAAGCCATGCATGGGAGGAATGGGAGATTTTCTTAATTTTTTGACTTTTCGAGCTTGATTTCTTGAGATCCGTGACCCACACAAAAATTTTGATCTGATAGAAGTGGCTGTATCTTCATCCTCTACGCTGTGACTTGTGTTTTATCGATGGAATCACGAAGTGGAGCTGCCCCTGCCAGCAACCAATTAGGCCGAACCAAGGGAGGAGAGGAACCACTGAGTATTCGATGTTTTCGCTCCGTTTGACCAATCAGAAACCTCCTCTGATATCTTGTGTGTGTTCTGTGCTTCACAGAGGTAGGATTTGACTCTTTAATCGGTTAAAATTATGAATTAATTGATATACAAGGTTGGCTTGTTGCTCGTTGATGTTTGTTGTGTAACAGCACAGACCACCCGCTAGCACGATATTGTCCGCTTTGGCACACAAGGCCTCACGGTTTTGCCTTTGACGATAGGGATGATAGTCGAAGCCCCCCACACTCACTCGTTGATGAGCGGATAATTTATACACTTTTTGGCATTGTTTTTAGTATGTTTTTGGTATGATCTAGTTAGTTTTTAGTATATTTTTATTAGTTTTTAGTTAAAAATCACTTTTTGGACTTTACTATGAGTTTGTGTGTTTTTCTGTGATTTCAGGTATTTTCTGGCTGAAATTGAGGGACCTGAGCAAAAATCTGATTCAGAGACTGAAAAGGACTGCAGATGCTGTTGGATTCTGACCTCCCTGCACTCGAAGTGGATTTTCTGGAGCTACAGAAGCCCAATTGGCGCGCTCTTAACGGCGTTGGAAAGTAGACATCCTGGGCTTTCCAGCAATATATGATAGTCCATACTTTGCCCAAGATTTGATGGCCCAAACCGGCGTTCAAAGTCACCCTCAGGAATCCGAGCGTTAAACGCTGGAACTGGCACCCAAATGGGAGTTAAACGCCCAAATTGGCATAAAAGCTGGCGTTTAACTCCAAGAAGAGTCTCTACACGAAATTGCTTCATTGCTCAGCCCAAGCACACACCAAGTGGGCCCGGAAGTGGATTTTTATGTCATTTACTCATCTCTGTACACTCTAGGCTACTAGTTTTCTATAAGTAGGACCTTTTGCTATTTTATTATATCTTTGGATTGTTTTTGATCCTTTGATCATCTTTGGACATCTAGTTCTTAGATCATTGGGAGGCTGGCCTCACGGCCATGCCTAGACCTTATGCTTATGTATTTTCAACGGTGGAGTTTCTACACACCATAGATTAAGGTGTGGAGCTCTGCTGTACCTCGAGTATTAATGCAATTACTATTGTTCTTCCATTCAATTCCGCTTGTTCTTGTTCTAAGATATCACTTGTTCTTCAACTTGATGAATGTGATGATCCGTGACACTCATCATCATTCTCACTTATGAACAAGGTGACTGACAACCACTTTTGTTCTACAAGCAACCAAGGCTCTAGTGAATGTCTCTTGGATTCCTGATTGCACGATGCATGGTTGATCGCCTGACAACCGAGTGCTCGCCTGACAAACGAGCCAACCATTCCGTGAGATCAGAGTCTTCGTGGTATAGGCGAGAACTGATGGCGGCATTCAAGAGAATCCCGAAGGTCTAACCTTGTCTGTGGTATTCTGAGTAGGATTCAATGATTGAATGACTGTGTCGTGCTTCAAACTCCTAGCAGGCGGGGCGTTAGTGACAGACGCAAAAGAATCAATGGATTCTATTCCGGCCTGACCGAGAACCGACAGCTGAATTCTGCGTGCTGTGACAGAGCATATGCAATCGTTTTCACTGAGAGGATGGGAGGTAGCCATTGACAACGGTGAAACCCTACACAAGCTTGCCATGGAAAGGAAGAAGAAGGATTGGATGAAGATAGTAGGAAAGCAGAGAGACGGAAGGGAAGGCATCTTCATGCGCTTATCTGAAGTTCCTACCAATGAATTACATAAGTATCTCTATCTTTATCTTTTATGTTATTTTCGTTCATCACCATAACCATTTGAGTCTGCCTGACTAAGATTTACAAGATGACCATAGCTTGCTTCATACTAACAATCTCCGTGGGATCGACCCTTACTCGCGTAAGGTTTATTACTTGGACGACCCAGTGCACTTGCTGGTTAGTTGTGCGAAGTTGTGTAATGCCATGGGATTGAGCTACCAAGTTCTTGGAGTTCATGACCGGGGATTATGAGAGTTGTGAAAAGTATTGTTCACAATTTCGCGCACCAAGTTTTTAGCGCCGTTGCCGGGGATTGTTCAAGTTTTGAGCAAGCTTTTGGTAACAATGCCAAGGATTGTTCAGTTTGGACAACTGACGGTTCATCTTGTTGCTTAGATTAGGTATTTTTTTTTTCGAAATTCTTGAAGATGAATTCTAGAGTTTCATGATGATGTGTTGAAATCTGGCTGGCTGAGAAGCCATGTCTAATCTCATTGGACCGAGGTTTCAACTTATCATCACAAGAGCTTGTTGATTTTTATCAATCTTGCTTTTGGAGCAGTGATCTGCTAAGGCTTGGCTGGCCTTTGGCCATGTCTAGTGTTTTGGACCGAAGCTTTCTTTGAAAGCTTGGCTGGCTGTGAAGCCATGTCTAATTCCTGGACCGGAGTCTTAGACTAACATTGCACTGATTCCTAGAATTCTCATTAAGAATTTTGATATCTTTTTCCACTTAATTTTCGAAAAACACAAAACAAAAAAATCATAAAATCCAAAAAATTTCTTGTTTGAGTCTAGTGTCCCATCTTAAGTTTGGTGTCAATTGCATGCATTGTTATGTGTCTTAATGATCTTCAAGATGTTCTTGATGATTTACTTGCTCTAATCTTTGAATTCTATTGACTTGAAGTATTTTGTGTGTCTCATATGCATTTTCATATTGTTAGTGTCAGTAGTACACAAACTGCTAAGTTTGGTGTCTTGCATGCATTGTTATTTGATTTTAGTTGCATTTTGATTATTAAAAATCCAAAAATATTTTTAATTTGTGTCTTTTCATGTCAATAATACAGAGAATTGAAGATTCAGAACATACAGCAGAGGAATTGCACAGAAAAAGCTGGGCGTTCAAAATGCCCAGTGAAGAAGGACAGACTGGCGTTTAAACGCCAGCCAGGGTACCTGGTTGGGCGTTTAACGCCCAAAAGGGTATAGTTTTGGGCGTTAAACGCCAGAATGTGCACCATTCTGGGCGTTTAACGCCAGGATGGCACAAGGGGGAGAATTTTGTTTTCAAATCAAATTTTTTTTTCAAGTTTTCAAAGTTTTTCAAAATCAAATCTTTTTAAAATCATATCTTTTCAATCAAATGTTTTCAAAATCAATTCCCTTCCTTTTTCAAAGATACTTACTATCAATTAGTGATTTGATTCAACATTTCAAGTATGTTGCCTTTTCTGTTGAGAAAGGTTTAATGTTTGAATCATATCTTTTCTTGATAGCCAAGTTACTAATTTTTTTTAAAAAAAAATCAAATCTTTTTAAAATTGTTTTCAAATCATATCCCATATTTTTAAAATCAATCATATCTTCTTAACCTCATCTTTTTCAAAATAGTTTTCAATCAAATCTTTTTGATTTCTAATTTCAAAATCTTTTTCAAAAATCATCTTATTTCTTTCCCACTCTCATTTTCGAAAATTAAGAAATGTTTTTCAAAAATATTTTCAAAATCTTTCACTTAATTTTCGAAAATTACTTCCCTTCTCCTCACATCCTTCTATTTATGGACTAACACTATTCCTTAATGCAAAATTCGAACTCCATCTCCTTTGATAAGTTCGAATTTTCTACTTCTGTCTTCTACTCTTCTTTTCCTCTGACACTTCAAGGGATCTCTATACTGTGACATAGAGGATTCCACATTTTCTTGTTCCCTTCTCTTTCTTATGAGCAGGAGCAAAGACAAAAGCATTCTTGTTGAGCCTGATCCTGAACCTGAAAGGACCTTGAAGAGAAAGCTAAGAGAAGCCAAAGCACAACTCTCTTTAGAGAACATGACCGAATTCTTCAAAGAAGAAGAACACATGGCAGCCGAAAACAACAACAATGCAAACAATGCAAGGAAGGTGCTGGGTGACTTTACTGCACCTACTCCCGACTTCTATGGGAGAAGCATCTCTATCCCTGCCATTGGAGCAAACAACTTTGAGCTTAAGCCTCAATTAGTTTCTCTAATGCAACAGAATTGCAAGTTCCATGGACTTCCATTGGAAGATCCTCATCAGTTCTTAGCTGAATTCTTGCAAATCTGTGACACAGTCAAGACTAATGGGGTTGACCCTGAGGTCTACAGACTGATGCTATTCCCTTTTGCTGTAAGAGACAGAGCTAGAATATGGTTGGACTCTCAACCTAAAAAAAGCCTGGACTCTTGGGAAAAGCTAGTCAATGCCTTCTTGGCAAAGTTCTTTCCACCTCAAAAATTGAGTAAGCTTAGAGTGGAAGTCCAAACCTTCAGACAGAAGGATGGAGAATCCCTCTATGAAGCTTGGGAAAGATACAAACAATTGATCAGAAAATGTTCGTCTGACATGCTTTCTGAATGGAGCATCATAGGTATTTTCTATGATGGTCTCTCTGAACTATCCAAGATGTCTTTGGATAGCTCTGCTGGAGGATCCCTTCATCTGAAGAAGACGCCTGCAGAAGCTCAAGAGCTGATTGAAATGGTTGCAAATAACCAATTCATGTACACTTCTGAAAGAAATCCTGTGAACAATGGGACTAGTCAGAAGAAAGGAGTTCTTGAGATTGATACTCTGAATGCTATATTGGCTCAGAACAAAATATTGACTCAACAAGTCAATTTGATTTCTCAAAGCCTGTCTGGAATGCAAAATGCACCAAGCAGTACTAAGGAAGCTTCATCTGAGGAAGAAGCCTATGATCCTGAGAACCCTTCAATGGAAGAGGTGAATTACCTAGGAGAACCCTATGGAAACACCTATAATTCTTCATGGAGAAATCACCCAAATTTCTCATGGAAGGATCAACAGAGACCTCAACAAGGTCTCAACAACAATAATGGTGGAAGAAACAGGTTTAGCAATGGCAAGCCTTTTCCATCATCTTCTCAGCAACAGACAGAGAGTTCTAAGCAGAATCCCTCTGACTTAGCAACCATGGTCTCTGATCTAATCAAAACCACTCAAAGTTTCATGACTGAAACAAGGTCCTCCATTAGAAATTTGGAAGGACAAGTGGGTCAGCTGAGCAAGAAAATTACTGAACTCCCTCCTAGTACTCTCCCAAGCAATATTGAAGAAAATCCAAAAGGAGAGTGCAAACCCATTAACATGGCCGAATTCTGGGAGGAAGAAGAGGCAGTGAACGCCACTGAGGAAGACCTCACTGGACGTCCACTGGCCTCCAATGAGTTCCCCAATGAGGAACCATGGGAATCTGAGGCTCAAAATGAGACCATAGAGATTCCATTGGAATTACTTCTGCCATTCATGAGCTCTGATGAGTATTCTTCCTCTGAAGAGCAAGTTGCTAAATACTTGGAGCAATCATGAAGCTAAATGACAAGTTATTTGGAAATAAGACTTGGGAGGATGAACCCCCTTTGCTCACCAGAGAACTGGATGACTTGTCTAGGCAGAAACTGCCTCAAAAGAGGCAGGATCCTGGGAAGTTTTCAATACCTTGTGCCATAGGCACCATGACCTTCAAGAAGGCCTTGTGTGACTTAGGGTCAAGTGTAAACCTCATGCCCCTCTCTGTAATGGAGAAGCTAGGGATCTTTGAGGTGCAAGCTGCAAAAATCTCACTTGAGATGGCAGACAACTCAAGAAAACAAGCTCATGGACTTGTAGAGGATGTTCTGGTAAAAGTTGAAGACCATTACATCCCTACTGATTTCATAGTCCTAGAGACTGGGAAGTGCATGAATGAATCCATCATCCTTGGCAGACCCTTCCTAGCCACAGCAAAGGCTGTGATTGATGTTGATAGAGGAGAGTTAATCATTCAAGTGAATGAAGAATCCCTTGTGTTTAAGGCTCAAGGATATCCCTCTATCACCATGGAGAAGAAGCATGAAGAGCTTCTCTCAAAACAGAGCCAAACAGAGCCCCCACAGTCAAACTCTAAGTTTGGTGTTGGGAGGCCACAACCAAACTCTAAGTTTGGTGTTGAACCCCCACATTCAAACTCTAAGTTTGGTGTTGGGAGGTTTCAACATGGCTCTGAGTATCTGTGAGGCTCCAGGAGAGTCCTCTGTTAAGCTAATGACATTAAAGAAGCGCTTGTTGGGAGGCAACCCAATGTTTTATAATTAACTATTTTCTTTTGTTATTTTATCTTTTTTGTAGGTTGATGATCATGAGAAGTCACAAAATCAATGAAAAAAGCAAAAACAGAATGAAAAACAGGAAGAAAAACAGCACACCCTGGAGGACGCACTTACTAGCGTTTAAACGCCAGTAAGGTTAGCTGTTGGGCGTTTAACGCCCAGTCTGGCACCATTCTGGGCGTTTAACGCCAGAAAGGGGCACCAGACTGGCGTTAAACGCCAGAAAAGGGCAAGAACCTGGCGTTAAACGCCAGGAATGGGCACCAGCCCGGCGTTTAACGCCAGAAATGGCACAAAACGTGATTTTGCATGCCATTTGGTGCAGGGATGACTTTTCCTTGACACCTCAGGATCTGTGGACCCCACAGGATCCCCACCTACCCTACCACTCTCTCTCTCTTCTTCACCAATCACCTCAACACCTCTTCCCCAAAAAAGCCCTCACCTATCAAATCCACTCTTTCTCTTCACCACTCACATCCATCCTTCATAAAACCCCACCTACCCCTCCATTCAAATTCAAACCACTTTCCCACCCAAACCCACCCTCAAATGGCCGAACAACCCTCTCCCCCTCTCCTATATAAACCCTCCTTCACCCCTTCATTTTCACACACCTTAAACACCATCTCTCTCCCCTTTGGCCGAATACAAAGCCATTCCCTTTCTCCTCATTTCTTCTTCTTCTACTCTCTTCTTTCTTCTTTTGCTCGAGGACGAGCAAACATTTTAAGTTTGGTGTGGTAAAAGCAGTGCTTTTTGTTTTTCCATAACCATTTATGGCATCCAAGGCCGGAGAAACCTCTAAAAAGAGGAAAGGGAAGGCAAAAGCTTTCACCTCCGAGTCATGGGAGATGGAGAGATTCATCTCAAGGGTGCATCAAGACCACTTCTATGAAGTTGTGGCCTTGAAGAAGGTGATCCCCGAGGTCCCCTTTTCACTCAAAAAGGGTGAATATCCGGAGATCCGACATGAGATCCGAAGAAGAGGTTGGGAAGTTCTTACCAACCCCATTCAACAAGTCAGAATCTTGATGGTTCAAGAGTTCTATGCCAATGCATGGATCACCAAGAACCATGATCAAAGTGTGAACCCGAATTCAAAGAATTATCTTACTATGGTTCGGGGGAATTACTTGGATTTTAGTCCGGAAAGTGTAAGGTTGGCATTCAATTTGCCCATGATGCAAGGAGATGAACACCCTTACACTAGAAGGGTCAACTTTGATCAAAGGTTGGACCAAGTCCTCACAGTCATATGTGAAGAGGGCGCACAATGGAAGAGAGATTCAAGAGGCAAGCCGGTTCAATTGAGAAGGCATGACCTCAAACCCGTGGCTAGAGGATGGTTGGAGTTCATTCAACGCTCAATCATTCCCACTAGCAACCGGTCCGAAGTTACTCTAGACCGGGCCATCATGATTCATAGCATCATGATTGGAGAAAAAGTGGAAGTTCATGAGGTTATAGCCCAAGAACTCTATAAGGTGGCGGACAAGTCCTCTACCTTAGCAAGGTTAGCCTTTCCTCATCTCATTTGTCACCTCTGTTATTCAGTGGGAGTTGACATAGAGGGAGACATCCCCATTGATGAGGATAAGCCCATCACTAAGAAAAGGATGGAGCACACAAAAGACCCCACTCATCATGAGATCCCTGAGATGCCCCAAGGGATGCACTTTCCTCCACAAAACTATTGGGAGCAACTGAACACCTCCCTAGGAGAATTGAGTTCCAACATGGGACAACTAAGGGTGGAGCATCAAGAACACTCCATCATCCTTCATGAAATTAGAGAAGATCAAAGAATCATGAGGGAGGAGCAACAAAGGCAAGGAAGAGACATTGAGGAGCTCAAGCACTCCATAGGATCTTCAAGAGAAAGAAAGAGCCGCCATCACTAAGGTGGACCCGTTCTTTGATTTCCTTGTTCTTTATTTTTCTGTTTTTCGAATTTTATGCTTATGTTTATCCATGTTTGCGTCTTGTGATCATTAGTGTCTTAGTGTCTATGCCTTAAAGTTATGAATGTCCTATGAATCCATCACCTTTATTGAATAAAAACGTGCTTAATTGATAAGAAAAAGAATTGCATGAATTTTGAATTTTATAATAGTTTAATTATTTTGATGTGGTGGCATTACTTTTGTCTTCTGAATGTATGCTTAAACAGTGCATATGTCTTTTGAATTTGTGGTTCATGAATGTTGGCTCTTGAAAGAATGATGAAAAAGGAGACATGTTACTGAGGATCTGAAAAATCATTAAAAATGATTCTTGAAGCAAGAAAAAGCAGTGAATACAAAGAAAAAAAAAGAGGCGAAAAAAAAACGAAAAAGAAAGAGAAAAAAGAAAGAAAAAGAAAGAAATAAAGTTGTGATCCAAGGCAAAAAGAGTGTGCTTAAGAACCCTGGACACCTCTAATTGGGGACTTTAGCAAAGCTGAGTCACAATCTAAAAAGGTTCACCCAATTATGTGTCTGTGGCATGTATGTATCCGGTGGTAATACTGGAAGATAGAGTGCTTTGGGCCACGGCCAAGACTCAATAAGTAGCTGTGTTCAAGAATCATCATACTTAACTAGGAGAATCAATAACACTATCTGGATTCTGAGTTTCTAAAGAAGCCAATCATTCTGAGTTGCAAAGGATAGAGTGAGATGCCAAAACTGTTCAGAGGCAAAAAGCTAAAAGCCCCGCTCATCTAATTAATACTGATCTTCATATATGTTTTTGGAATTCATTGCATATTCTCTTCTTTTTATCTTATTTGATTTTCAGTTGCTTGAGGACAAGCAACAATTTAAGTTTGGTGTTGTGATGAGCGGATAATTTATACACTTTTTGGCATTGTTTTTAGTATGTTTTTGGTATGATCTAGTTAGTTTTTAGTATATTTTTATTAGTTTTTAGTTAAAAATCACTTTTCTGGACTTTACTATGAGTTTGTGTGTTTTTCTGTGATTTCAGGTATTTTCTGGCTGAAATTGAGGGACCTGAGCAAAAATCTGATTCAGAGACTGAAAAGGACTGCAGATGCTGTTGGATTCTGACCTCCCTGCACTCGAAGTGGATTTTCTGGAGCTACAGAAGCCCAATTGGCGCGCTCTCAACGGCGTTGGAAAGTAGACATCCTGGGCTTTCCAGCAATATATGATAGTCCATACTTTGCCCAAGATTTGATGGCCCAAACCGGCGTTCAAAGTCACCCTCAGGAATCCGAGCGTTAAACGCTGGAACTGGCACCCAAATGGGAGTTAAACGCCCAAACTGGCATAAAAGCTGGCGTTTAACTCCAAGAAGAGTCTCTACACGAAATTGCTTCATTGCTCAGCCCAAGCACACACCAAGTGGGCCCGGAAGTGGATTTTTATGTCATTTACTCATCTCTGTACACTCTAGGCTACTAGTTTTCTATAAGTAGGACCTTTTGCTATTTTATTTATATCTTTGGATTGTTTTTGATCCTTTGATCATCTTTGGACATCTAGTTCTTAGATCATTGGGAGGCTGGCCTCACGGCCATGCCTAGACCTTATGCTTATGTATTTTCAACGGTGGAGTTTCTACACACCATAGATTAAGGTGTGGAGCTCTGCTGTACCTCGAGTATTAATGCAATTACTATTGTTCTTCCATTCAATTCCGCTTGTTCTTGTTCTAAGATATCACTTGTTCTTCAACTTGATGAATGTGATGATCCGTGACACTCATCATCATTCTCACTTATGAACAAGGTGACTGACAACCACTTTTGTTCTACAAGCAACCAAGGCTCTAGTGAATGTCTCTTGGATTCCTGATTGCACGATGCATGGTTGATCGCCTGACAACCGAGTGCTCGCCTGACAAACGAGCCAACCATTCCGTGAGATCAGAGTCTTCGTGGTATAGGCGAGAACTGATGGCGGCATTCAAGAGAATTCGGAAGGTCTAACCTTGTCTGTGGTATTCTGAGTAGGATTCAATGATTGAATGACTGTGACGTGCTTCAAACTCCTAGCAGGCGGGGCGTTAGTGACAGACGCAAAAGAATCAATGGATTCTATTTCGGCCTGACCGAGAACCGACAGCTGAATTCCGCGTTCTGTGACAGAGCATATGCAATCGTTTTCACTGAGAGGATGGGAGGTAGCCATTGACAACGGTGAAACCCTACACAAGCTTGCCATGGAAAGGAAGAAGAAGGATTGGATGAAGACAGTAGGAAAGCAGAGAGACGGAAGGGAAGGCATCTTCATGCGCTTATCTGAAGTTCCTACCAATGAATTACATAAGTATCTCTATCTTTATCTTTTATGTTATTTTCGTTCATCACCATAACCATTTGAGTCTGCCTGACTAAGATTTACAAGATGACCATAGCTTGCTTCATACTAACAATCTCCGTGGGATCGACCCTTACTCGCGTAAGGTTTATTACTTGGACGACCCAGTGCACTTGCTGGTTAGTTGTGCGAAGTTGTGTAATGCCATGGGATTGAGCTACCAAGTTCTTGGAGTTCATGACCGGGGATTATGAGAGTTGTGAAAAGTATTGTTCACAATTTCGCGCACCACTCGTCAAAACGCATCATGCTAGGGAGAGGTATCCACACCCTTATAAGGCATGCTTCATTCTTCTCCCCAACCGATGTGGGACCTTACAATCCACCCCCTTAAGGGAGTCCAGCGCCCTCACTGGAACATCGATCCGGGTTCTAGCTCTGATACCATCTGTAACAGCCTAGACCACCCGCTAGCACGATATTGTCCACTTTGGCACAAAAGGCCTCATGGTTTTGCCTTTGACGATAGGGATGATAGCCGAAGCCCCACACACTCACACGTCAAAATGCGTCATGCTAGGGAGAGGTATCCACACTCTTATAAGGCATGCTTCGTTCCCTTCTCCAATCGATGTAGGACCTTACAATATCTATAACAGCCCAGACCAACCGCTAGCACGATATTGTCCACTTTGGCACACAAGGCCTCACGATTTTGTCTTTGACGATATGGATGATAGCCAAAGCCCCCACACTCACTCGTCAAAACGCATCACGCTAGGGAGAGGTATCCATACTCTTATAAGGCATGCTTCGTTCCCTTCCCTAACCGATGTGGGACCTTACAATCCACCCCCCTAAAGGGAGTCCAGCGCCCTCGCAAAAAACGTCGATTCGGGTTTTGGCTCTGATACTATCTGTAACAGCCCAGACCACCCACTAGCACGATATTATCCATTTTGGTACACAAGACCTCACGGTTTTGCCTTTGATGATAGGGATGATAGCCAAAACCCCCCCACACTCACTCGTCAAAATGCATCATGCTAGGAAGAGGTATCCACACCCTTATAAGGCATGCTTCGTTCTCCTCCCCAACTGATGTGGGACCTTATAATCCACCCCCTAAGGGAGTCCAGCGCCCTCACTGGAACATCAATCCAGGTTCTAGCTCTGATACCATCTGTAACAGCCTAGACCACCCGCTAGCACGATATTGTCCGCTTTGGCACAAAAGGCCTCATGGTTTTACCTTTGATGATAGGGATGATAGTCGAAGCCCCACACACTCACACGTCAAAACGTGTCATGCTAGGGAGAGGTATCCACACTCTTATAAGGCATGCTTCGTTCCCTTCTCCAATGGATGTGGGACCTTACAATATCTGTAACAGCCCAGACCATCCGCTAGCACAATATTGTCCGCTTTGGCACACAAGGCCTCACAATTTTACCTTTGACGATATGGATGATAGCCAAAGCCCCCACACTCACTCGTCAAAACGCATCATGTTAGGGAGAGGTATCCACACCCTTATAAGGCATGCTTCGTTCCCCTCCCTAACCGATGTGGGACCTTATGGTGGACGAAATTGTGATCCATGTTCTAACTATTTTGAGATGAAGTCTTTTATTATGGCACTGATTGAATCCACAACTCCGTTCAACTAACCAGCAAGTGTACTGGGTCGTCCAAGTAATAAACCTTACGTGAGTAAGGGTCGATCCCACAGAGATTGTTGGTATGAAGCAAGCTATGGTCACCTTGCAAATCTCAGTTAGGCATATTAAAATTGTTTATGGTTTCGGAAATTAATAATAATAAGAAATAAATGAAATAATAAAAAGGGATAGAACACTTATGCAGATTCATTGGTGGGAATTTCAGATAAGCATATGGAGATACTGTATGGCTCAAGGACGCATGCTCTCATATTGCCTCAACTCAATTCTTCTTACTCCTCTCCATGGCAAGCTGTATGTAGGGCATCACCGTTGTCAGTGGCTACATCCCATCCTCTCAGTGAAAATGGTCCTCTGCGGCTGTCACTCGCATGGCTAATCATCTGTCGGTTCTCAATCAGGTTGGAATAGAATCCATTGATTCTTTTGCGCTTGTCATCACGCCCAGCCTTCAGGAGTTTGAAGCTCGTCACAGTCATTCAATCCTAGAATCCTACTCGGAATACCATAGACAAGGTTTAGACTTTCCGGATTCTCATGAATGCCGCCATCTATCTAACTTATACCACGAAGATTCTGTTGGGGAATCTAAGAGATACGCATTCAAGCTCTGTTGCATGTAGAACAGAAGTGGTTGTCAATCACGTGCGTTCATAAGTGAGAATGATAATGAGGGTTATCTAATCATCACATTCATCATGTTCTTGGGTGCGAATGAATATCTTGGAATAAGAATAAAAGAGAATTGAATAAAAGAAAATAGAATTGCATTGATACTTGAGGTACAGCAGAGCTCCACACCCTTAATCTATGGTGTGCAGAAACTCCACCGTTGAAAATACATAAGTAAAAGGTTCAGGCATGGCCGAATGGCCAGCCCCCTAAATGTGATCAATAGCCTCTTAGGATGAAGAATAAAACAAAACTGAGACCAAAGATGTCCAATACATTAGTAAATCATCCTATTTATAATAAACTAGCTCCTAGGGTTTACATGAGTAAGTAATTGATGCATAAATCCACTTCCGGGGCCCACTTGGTGTATGTTTGGGCTGAGCTTGATCAATCCACGAGCTGAGGCTTCTCTTGGAGTTGAACTCCGAATTATGACGTGTTTTGGGCGTTCAACTCCGGATCATGACGTTTTTCTGGCGTTTAACTCCAGACAGCAGCATGAACTTGGCGTTCAACGCCAAGTTGCGTCGTCAATTGCCGAATAAAGTATGGACTATTATATATTGCTGGAAAGCTCTGGATGTCTACTTTCCAACGCCGTTGAGAGCGCGCCAATTGGAGTTCTGTAGCTCCAAAAAATCCATTTTGAATGCAGGGAGGTCAGATTCCAACAGCATCAGCAGTCCTTTTGTCAGCCTTTTTCAGAGTTTTGCTCAAATCCTTCAATTTCAGTCAGAATTTACCTGAAATCACAGAAAAACACACAAACTCATAGTAAAGTCCAGAAATGTGAATTTAACATAAAAACTAATGAAAACATCCCTAAAAGTAGCTTGAACTTACTAAAAACTACCTAAAAACAATGCCAAAAAGCGTATAAATTATCCGCTCATCACAACACCAAACTTAAATTGTTGCTTGTCCCCAAGCAACTGAAAATCAATTAGGATAAAAAGAAGAGAATATACTATAAATTCCAGAATATCAATGAATATTAATTATAATTAGATGAGCGGGACTTGTAGCTTTTTGCTTCTGAACAGTTTTGGCATCTCACTTTTTCCTTTGAAGTTTATGAATGATTGGCTTCTCTAGGAACTTAGAATTTCGGATAGTGTTATTGACTTTCCTAGTTAAGCATGTTGATTCTTGAACACAGCTACTTATGAGTCTTGGCCGTGGCCCTAAGCACTTTGTTTTCCAGTATTACCACCAGATACATAAATGCCACAGACACATAGCTGGGTGAACCTTTTCAGATTGTGACTCAGCTTTGCTAGAGTCCCCAGTTAGTGGTGTCCAGAGCTCTTAAGCACACTCTTTTTCTTTGGATCACGACTTTAACCACTCAGTCTCAAGCTTTTCACTTGGACCTTCATGACACAAGCACATGGTTAGGGACAGCTTGATTTAGCCGCTTAGGCCTGGATTTAATTTCCTTAGGCCCTCCTATCCATTGATGCTCAAAGCCTTGGATCCTTTTTACCCTTGCCTTTTGGTTTTAAGGGATATTGGCTTTTTCTACTGCTCCTTCTTTTTTTTTCTATTTTTTTTCGCCATTTTTTTTCTTTTTTTTTTCGCAAGCTTTCTTTTTCACTGCTTTTTCTTGCTTCAAGAATCAATTTCATGATTTTTCAGATCCTCAATAACATTTCTCTTTGTTCATCATTCTTTCAAGAGCCAATAATTTTAACATTCATAAACAACAAGATCAAAAGACATATGCACTGTTCAAGCATTCATTCCGAAAACAAAAAGTATTCACTACAAGAAAAATACCCATTCAGCCACACTTTTTTTAAGTTACATTTGAAAAGCGTAGCCTATTCTAAGAATAGGCTACGCTTTTCTCCGTGTTGCCTTTTTATAAGAGAAAAGGATACACAATTGTGGCATCATTTAAAAAGTGTAGCCTTAGGTATTATAGAAATCATTTATAAAACGTAGCCGTAGGTTGATATTTATAGGTTCACTTTTTGATCAAAGAAGACGCTTTTCAAGAGTGGTCAAATCCTTAGGCTTTGGGTGCGCTTTATTAGCGTTTCCTAATATGTGCACGCTATACACTTGGGAATTTTTTTCCCATTTTAACACCCGCGCCCTCCTTCTTCTTTCGAAGAAAGCTAAGAGCTGAGAGAGTTCTTTGCACTCTTCCTCAACCTCGTCCATAGCTTCCTCTTCTCCTTGCACCGCATCCTCACACGGCTCTGCTACACCACACCACCACCGCGGCTCTCTTACGACGCAACGACGCCGCAACTCTCCTACGTCGCACCACCACCTCGCCGTGCTCTTCTGCTTCTTTGCTCGCCGCTGCTTTCTTGTGCTCCGCATCTCCTTTGCTACTTGTGCCGCCTCTGCTCCATCTATCCCTGCTCGATTCGCTTTCCTTCATCACAATAGGTAGGCTTTTAGTTTTTTTGTTTCTGATTTAGGCAATTAGGGTTCCTAATCCCCATTGTCAAGAACAAAACACACGGCTCAAGTTGATGCAGCTGGGCTCAATATTCCTTTTGAAGAAGGCCCCCAGTGTTAGGTTAGCCACTCAGGTCCAATTTCTGTAGGGAAGGCTGTTTAATTTCATTGCCTGCTTCATAATATTTTCAGCCCTCAGTTATAATCTTTCTTTTTATTCTCTTTTACGTACATCTGTTTTGATTAATTAGTTGACACTTGAAGTCCATCTTACTGTGCAGGTAATGGAAGATCTCTGTGAGCGCTATTTTGGTCCTTTATTTGAACTTCTTTCACATGATAAGGTAAGTTGAGATGTTTAACGGCACTTTTATATACTCTGCTGATCACCCTGTACCACCATAGTAAAATTGCCAATTGAAGAAAATTTGTTCTATAATATGCAATTAGGGTTAAATTTAATTAGGATTCTATATCACAATTTCATATTTAATTAGGGTCTTTCTATGTCTGGTTCAATTTCTGCCATGCTGTATGTGTTAGAAGCTTTCCCGTGCAGAATCGCATTTGATCATTGCTTGTTATTATTAGTGTTGAATTCTAATTTTGTTCTTTATTCAATTTGTGATGAATTGACTTTGGTTTTGTGAGAAGGTGTCCTGCGGTTTAGGGTTCTGATTTTATGATTTTTAATTTGGGGGTTTTAGCTTCTGAATGCGTATTGTTTCTAATTTTTAGGGTAATAGGTTTTAGCTTCTGAATGCGTATTATCTTATGAATCTACTCTGAATTCTGTTCGAGTGAACATTTTTATTTTACTGTATGAATAGCACATGATAGAAGTTAAAGTTATTTTGCTGTGGTATTGTCTTTCTAATTTTTTGAGTTTATGTCGCTTGCTTCATTAGAATTTGCTTTCTGATTTTGCATCTTGCTTGTTAAGTTTGTTTTAGCTTCATAGTTGTATAAGTAATCATTGTTTCATACTAGCATGTAAACCTTGTACTCAATTATTTCACATCTTCAATGATTCCAAGTCTCATCTATTCTCTTAATTGTAATATATTTCTGTCTTCATGCTATAAATACTCATTTTGTTAGTAATGCTTCTCACTTGAGTTGATGCTTCACTATTTTTTGAAATTCTCTGCTCTTCTAGCATCCCTTATCTCATTTGTTGAGGTAGCAGTAGGTGTAGAATTTTGACTTGTATTATGAGATGATATAGTAGTAAAATTAGGAAAAGTTAAAACAGTATAAGGAAATTGATTGTAAGTTGGAGATGGAGAATCTGCTTTGAATAATTCATGATAAGGAAATTTAGTTTCATCAAACAAAACATGCCTTGAAATCAAAATTATGTAGTAATTGATAAGGTGACATGTGATTAACAACTTTGGAAGATAATCTATTTACAGTTTTTAAAAAATTGTAATCTGGTTTTTGTGTATGTAGTAATTGGGACAAGGTTTGAAGGCTTATACTTATATCTTGAGTGCTATCTATTTCTATAAACACAGCCTGCAGATTCTCATAGATTTCTGATTTGCTGTCTTTCTGCTTTATGCTTTCTTCGGCACTTTTAATCATCTTTCTTCTTATCAACTACAATTAAAAATTATAATATCAAATCTCAGATTCATTAATAAGACTTGCTGCTATCGATTCCAAACTTTGGGGCCTTCTTAATTAGTAATAATGGGAGTATTTATAATATCAAATCTCAGATTCATCTTGCTTGCATTTGCATAGTCTTGGCACTTCTGAAAATGAGGTATTCGGATGCTCTTTTGCTTCAAGAATCATCATCATTTCAAACTCCAATTGTGAAGTGAAATCTTGTCTCTTTTTTTTCCCATACATTTATATTGTTCTGTAACCACCCAGAGACTAAAACAAGAAATAATAAAGTACAATATCATTGCTTCACGCTTTTTGTTTTTGTTATGTTTGGATATATAGCCTTGATAGGAGCTACATGTGTTTGTGAGAAACTCAAGGGAATATATAGGTTTTCTTCCTCATTGATTTGATTTTCTTTTTTTTTTATCCCTCATTTGTATACTATATAGTATATACCATGAGTTGCTTAAATTTTACTTGTCCCTTTTACATGGAAACATTGCATTGCAAGTAGCACCATGAGCGTGTACTTTTATTTGTTATATTGTGCTTAACGGTAATATTTTACTTTTTACTCTCAATTTTAAAATGATTCCATTCACCTGCACGAAGCTCATGTGTATACTGTGTTTAATAGATCACTAACTTTTAGCTGAAAAAAGTGTCACTGTCACATGCTCATTCTTGAAATGCGTGTAAGTGTAACTAGATCTTCCTTCAAGGGAGTTTTTGCACTTGCCTCTCCTTCAAATCGAACAAAATATTTACCTTGAGAACCCATTTCTGCTATTTCCTATAAAGAAATCCATAGTTTTGTTTGATTTATTAGCACTCAACCATTCGTCTTTTTTTAATGTTTATAGTTTACGACTTCAAATCAATATACCATTATGCAGATATAGAAAAACTTTAAGGGACGATGAACAAAGATTTTAACAGGGTCACTATTCTATAGCATCTGCAGTTCTGCTCTTAAAGGTGAGTGATTTAAGAGTCAAATTTTATTACTTCATTTTCTGTTTCAACTGGAACTGATGTCACCGACTGATTCTTTTTCTTTTTCTTGATATATATGTTTGTTTTTTTTATTGTGTTAGAGGTGGATGCTTGATCCTTTACACTTCTGAGTTGCGTTACTCATTAGTGAAAGTAGCTTTTTGATGTTTCTTGATTAATTTGCATTCTAATATGGTATCAAACCAAGTGTTGCTGTTTTTAATTGAAGGTGCTGCTGGTGCTCTTAACTTGAACTATTTCTAATGATTAAATGTGGTCATGTCTCAGATGGCATTATTTAAGTTATGGTTCTAATATCATTGTTGTGAATTCATAGGTTGAGCATGTGATGATTTTGGCTACAAATGAGTTCATTGAGCTATTTTGTGAATTAGTAGTTTTCAGACTCAATCATTTCAAAGCAAAGGTGAAGTATATATAGGAGAACTTTTTTTTTATCTTCTCAATAGTATTAACCTACTCAATAGTGTTACCCCGTTTTTTAGTTATGTCCTTTATGGTGATTTATAGTATTCCCTGAATATGATTGTTATTTTAAAGCAAAAGACTTTGGTTTATTTAATTATTTATTCAAACATAGTATGGTTTTGTTTCTTATTTTATGTTTTTGGTGAAATGAAAAGAAGAGTAGTTTCAATTATCCTATGCCGCTCGGATATTGTATATGTTATTAATATGTTAATAATTACTTTTTTCTTGTTGTACTTTTTCAAATTATAATTATTTTTCTATATAATTATGCAGGATAATTCTGAAGATGCGAGTGAAGATTGAGATGCTGATCATGATGGTTTAGTGACAAAGATGGAAATTGAAAGATGTATGGTTGATGATGATATCTTTTATTAGAAGCTAAGATACATTTATATGATATAATATTTTGGTTTTTCCTAGTTTATTAGCAGTAAACTCTAAGTGCATTATATGAGTATACTTATTCTAGTTTGAGATGTATGAATACTCAAAATTATGATCATCCCAATATTTTTGTTTCATTGTATAATTATATTTTGTTTCAGTATAATTTTTATTATTTAAAGATTATTGTATAGTATTATTATATATGTATTCATTTTTATTTTATAATAATTAACTAATTTAATTAAAAATACAGGATTATATATATAATTATATTCTCAAATATTAGAGTTTAAATAAAAAAAATTGTTAGAAATTTCTGTTTATATATATATATATATATATATATATATATATATATATAAAAACAGAAATTTAAAAAAAAAATGAGGGACAAAAGGCTACACTTATATAGAGTAGCTATAGGTATACTGTTTGCTACATTTATAAAGTGATGCTGTAGTCCTCAAAAGTGTAGCCTATTCTTCAGAATTACGGTAACTATTAGTGCTGAAAAGCGTAGCCTTAGGTCCTGAACAGCATCACTTAAAAAGCGTACCCTATTCTCAAAGGCCAGAAGCGTAGCCTTTGATACAGAAAAGCGTAGCCTTTGAGAATAGACAACACTAGTATAGGCATCCCCTACAAAAGTGTCTCCGAAGCCTAAAAAACGCAGCCTTTTCCTAAGGCATCACTTTTTTTCGTTTTTGGCTACACTTTTCAAATGTACCTGAATGGGTGTTTTTCTTGTAGTGATTGTCACCACATCAATATAATTAAATTAAATTCAAGGATAAATTTGAAATTCATGTACTTCTTGTTCTTTTGAATTAAAACATTTTTCTTTTAAGAGAGGTGAAGGATTAATGGAATTTATTCATAGCTTTAAGGCATGGTTACATACTAATGATCATGAAATAAAGACACAAAACATAGATAAACACAATATTAAAAACCGAAAAACAGAAAGTAGTAAAGAACAAGGAATGAATCCACCTTTAGTGGTGTCTTCTTCTTGAAGGACCAATGATGTTCTTAAGCTCTTCTATGTCCCTTCCTTGCCTTTGTTGCTCCTCCCTCATTGCTCTTTGATCTTCTCTTATTTCTTGGAGAATGATGGAGTGCTCATGATGTTCCACCCTTAATTGTTCCACATTGTGGCTTAAATCTTCTAAGGAGGTGTTGAGTTGCTCCCAATAGTTGTTTGGGGAAAAGTGCATCCCTTGGGGCATCTCAGGAATTTGTTGATGATGAGCTTCCTCATGCACTTCTTGAGGGCCGTGAGAAGCTTCTCTTGCTTGCTCCATCCTTTTCTTGGTGATGGGCTTGTCTTCTTCAATAGAGACATCTCCTTCTATGATAACTCCAGCTGAGTAACATAGATGGCAAATAAGGTGAGGAAAAGCTAGCCGTGCCATAGGTGAGGGCTTGTCGGCTATTTTGTAGATTTCATTGGAGATGACCTCATGAACTTCTACTTCCTCTCCAATCATGATGCTATGGATCATGATGGCCCGATCCACAGTAACTTCAGATCGGTTGCTAGTAGGAATGATAGAGCGTTGAATGAACTCCAACCATCCTCTAGCTATAGGCTTGAGGTCGAGTCTTCTTAGTTGGACTGGCTTGCCCTTGGAATCTATTCTCCACTGAGCTCCTTCCACACAAATGTCCATAAGGACTTGGTCCAACCTTTGATTAAAGTTGACTCTCCTAGTGTAGGGGCGTTCATCACCTTGCATCATAGGCAAGTGAAACGCCAACCTCACATTTTCCGGACTAAAATCCAAGTATTTCCCCCTAACCATTGTGAGATAATTCTTTGGACTCGGGTTCATACCTTGGTCATGGTTCCTAGTGATCCATGCATTGGCATAGAACTCTTGAACCATTAAGATCCCGACTTGTTGCATGGGGTTGGTTAAGACTTCCCAACCTCTTCTTCGAATTTCATGTCGGATCTCCGGATACTCATTTTTCTTGAGCTTGAAAGGGACCTCAGGGATCACCTTCTTCTTTGCCACAACATCATAGAAGTGGTCTTGATGGCTCTTGGAGATGAATCTTTCCATCTCCCATGACTCGGAGGTGGAAGCTTTTGTCTTCCCTTTCCCTTTTCTAGAGGATACTCCGGTCTTAGGTGCCATTGATGGTAATGGAAAAATAAAAAGCTTATGCTTTTTACCACACCAAACTTAAAATGTTGCTCGTCCTCGAGCAAAAAAAGAAAAGAAGAGTAGAAGAAGAAGAAAATATGGTAGAGAGGGAGAGAGGTAGGTTCGGCTATGTGGGAGAAGAAGGGGTTGTATTGTGTGAAAATGAAGTAGAATGGAAGGGTATTTATAGGGAAAGGGGGGAAGGTATGTTCGGCCATTTGGGTGGGAATGGAAGGGAAATTGAATTTGAATTTTATGAAGGTAGGTGGGGTTTATGGGGAAGAGTGGGGTGATGTGAATAGTGAATGGGGGAATTGGGAAGAGGAATTGAGGTGATTGGTGATGGGTGTTGGGAAGTGTGACATGGAGAGTAGAGAGAATGAGATTTAGGATTAGGAGAGTGTGATTAGGATTAAAAGGTAAGGTGGGAATATGGTAGGTGGGGATCCTGTGGGATCCACAGATCCTGAGGTGATCCTGTGGGGTGGGTCCACAGGATCCTGAGGTGTAAAGAAATACCATTCCTTCACCATATAGGCATGTAAAATGCCTTCATGCATCATTCTGGCGTTTAAACGCCCATTGGTGCACGTTCTGGGCGTTCAACGCCCATGTAATGTATGTTTCTGGCGTTGAACGCCAGTTTCATGCTTGTTACTGGCGTTCAGCGCCAGCTTTTCTCCTCTAGGCACATTCCTGGCGTTCAACGCCAGGATGTTGCTTGTTTCTGGCGTTCAGTGCCAGAATGGTGCTCTGTTCTGGCATTGAACGCCAGCCAGATGCATCTTACTGGCGTTGAACGCCAGCCTGTGCGTCCTCCAAGGTGTGAATTTTTTTCTGCTATTTTTGATTCTGTTTTTAATTTTTTTGATTTTTTTCGTGACTCCTCATGATCATGTACCTAATAAAACACAAAATAACAATAAAATAGAATAAAATAAAATTAGATAAATAAAATTGGGTAGCCTCCCAACAAGCGCTTCTTTAATGTCAATAGCTTGACAGTGGCTCTCATGGAGCCACAAGGTGCTCAGGTCAATGTTGTATAGTTGTCCACACCAAACTTAGAGTTTGGATATGGGATCTTAACACCAAACTTAGAGTTTGGTTGTGGCCTCACAACACCAAACTTAGAGTTTGACTGTGGGGGCTCCTCTTCTTGACTCTGAACTGAGAGAAGCTCTTCATGCTTACTCTCTTTTGTCATAGAGGGATGGCCATGTGCCTTAAACACAAGGTAGTCCCCATTCAATTGAAGGACTAACTCACCTCTGTTGACATCTATCACAGCTCCTGCTGTGGCTAGGAAAGGTCTTCCAAGGATGATACATTCATCATCTTCCTTCCTAGTGTCTAGGATTATGAAATCAGTAGGGATGTAAAGGCCTTCAACCTTTACTAGAACGTCCTCTACTAACCCATAAGCTTGTCTCAATGACTTGTCTGCCAATTGCAATGAGAACAAGGCAGGCTGTACCTCAATGATCCCCAGCTTCTCCATTACAGAGAGTGGCATAAGATTTATCCCTGACCCCAGATCACACAGAGCTTTTTCAAAGATCATGGTGCCTATGGTACAAGGTATTAAGAACTTGCCAGGATCTTGTTTCTTTTGAGGTAGAGTTTTCTGAATCCAAGAATCCAGTTCATTAATGAGTAAGGGGGGTTCACTTTCCCAAGTCTCATTACCAAATAACTTGGCATTCAGCTTCATGATAGCTCCTAAATATTGAGCAACTTGCTCTCCAATTACATCTTCATCCTCTTCAGAGGAAGAATAGTCTTCAGAGCTCATGAATGGCAGAAGGAGATTCAATGGAATCTCTATGGTCTCTATATGACCCTCAGGTTCCCTTGGATCCTTAATAGGAAACTCCTTCTTGCTTGAGGGACGTCCCAGGAGGTCTTCCTCACTAGGATTTTCGTCCTTCTCCTCCCTTGTGCATTCGGCCATATTGACTATGTCAATGGCCTTGCACTCTCCTTTTGGATTCTCTTCTGTATTGCTTGGGAGAATACTGGGAGGAGTTTCAATGACTTTCTTACTCAGCTGGCCCACTTGTGCCTCCAGATTTCTAATGGAGGATCTTGTTTCATTCATGAAACTGAAAGTGGCCTTTGACAGATCAGAGACTACATTGGCTAAATTAGAAGTGTTTTGTTCGGAATTCTCTGTCTGTTGCTGAGAAGATGATGGATATGGCTTGCTATTCCCAGCCTGTTGCATCCACCATTTTTAAAACCTTGTTGAGGTTTTTGTTGATCCTTCCATGAGAAATTTGGATGATTTCTCCATGATGAGTTATAGGTGTTTCCATAAGGTTCACCCATGTAATTAACCTCTGCCATGGCAGGGTTCTCAGGATCATAAGCTTCTTCAGAAGCTGCCTCTCTAGTATTGTTGGATGCATGTTGCAATCCATTCAGATTTTGAGAGATCATGTTGACCTGTTGAGTCAACACTTTGTTCTGAGCCAATATGGCATTCAGAGTATCAATTTCAAGAACTCCTTTCTTTTGAGGTATCCCATTGTTCACGGAATTCCTCTCAGAAGTGTACATGAACTGGTTATTTGCAACCATGTCAATGAGCTCTTGAGCCTCTTCAGGCGTTTTCTTCAGGTGAATAGATCCACCTGCAGAATGGTCCAATGACATTTTCGAAAATTCAGAGAGACCATAATAGAATATATCTAATATGGTCCATTCTGAAAACATGTCAGATGGACATCTTTTGGTCAGCTGCTTGTATCTTTCCCAAGCTTCATAGAGGGATTCACCATCTTTTTATTTGAAGGTTTGAACATCCACTCTTAGCTTGCTCAGCTTTTGAGGAGGAAAGAATTTGTCCAAGAAGGCAGTGACCAGCTTATCCCATGAGTCCAGGCTATCCTTAGGTTGTGAATCCAACCATACTCT
This sequence comes from Arachis stenosperma, assembly GCF_014773155.1. Classification (NCBI taxonomy): domain Eukaryota; kingdom Viridiplantae; phylum Streptophyta; class Magnoliopsida; order Fabales; family Fabaceae; genus Arachis; species Arachis stenosperma. Next base: position 31,079,501 of record NC_080382.1, on the reverse strand, counting down.
AGCTCTGTCTCTTACAGCAAAAGGGAAAAGCATGAGTCTGTAGACTTCAGGATCAACCCCATTCGTCTTTATAGTCTCACAGATCTGCAAGAACTCAGTTAAAAACTGGTAAGGATCTTCAGATGGAAGTCCATAAAACTTGCAGTTTTGTTGCATTAAAGCAACTAGCTGAGGTTTCAGCTCAAAGTTATTGGCTCCAATGGCAGGAAAGGAGATGCTTCTTCCATCAAACTTGGACGTTGGCTTTGTGAAGTCACCAAGCATTCTCCTTGCATTATTATTATTATTTTCGGCTGCCATCTCCTTCTCTTGTTCGAAAATTTCTAAAAGGTTGCTTCTGGATTGTTGTAATTTAGCTTCTCTTAATTTTCTCTTCAAAGTCCTTTCAGGTTCTGGATCAATTTCAACAAGAGTGCCTTTATCCCTGTTCCTGCTCATATGAAAGAGGAGAAAACAAGAAAAGAAAGAGGAATCCTCTATGTCACAGTATAGAGATCCCTTTATGTTAGTAGAAAAAGAAGGGGCAGAAGAATGAAGAAGGGGATTCGGAATTTTGGATGAAGAGAGGTGAAGAGAAGTATTAGTAATTAAATAATTAAATAGAAGAAGAAAAGAGGAGGGAGAATTCGAAAATAATTTTGAAAAAGAGTTAGTGATTTTCGAAAATTAGAGATAAATGTAATTGAAATTAAAATTTGAAACAATTAGTTAATTAAAAAGAATTTTTGAAAAAGAGAGATATATTTTCGAAAATAGAAGAGAGAGAAGTAGTTAGGTGGTTTTGAAAAAGATAAGAAACAAACAAAAAGTTAGTTAGTTGATTGAAAAAGATTTGAAATCAAAATTTAAAAAGATAAGACGATAAGAAGTTAGATAAGATATTTTGAAATCAAATTTTGAAAAATATAAAATTTTTGAAAAAGATAAAATAAAAGATAAAAAGATTTAATTCAAAAATTTTAAAATTATTTACTTCACTAACAAGAAACTACAAGATAAGATTCTAGAACTTTAAAGATTGAACCTTTCTTAACAAGAAAGTAACAAACTTCAAATTTTTGAACCAATCACATTAATTATTAGTGAATTTTCGAAAATTAGATGTAAAGATAAGAAAAAGATTTTAAAAATAATTTGAAATTTTCGAAAATTATATAGAAAAATGAAAAAGATATGATTTTTGAAAAAGATTTTAAAAAGATAAGATTTTTAAAATTGAAATTTTGACTTGACTTGTAAGAAACAACTAATTTTTAAAATTTTTGACTAAGTCAACTCAAATTTTCGAAAATTAGGAGAAAAAAAGGAAAAGATATTTTTTTATTTTTGAATTTTTTTATGATGAGAGAGAAAAACACAAAAATGACCCAAAACATGAAAATTTTGGATCAAAACACAAGATGCATGCAAGAACACTATGAATGTCAAGATGAACACCAAGAACACTTTGAAGATCATGATGAACATCAAGAACATATTTTTGAAAAAATTTCTAATGCAAAGAAAACATGCAAGACACCAAACTTAGAAATCTTTAATGCATGAAAAATATGAATGCAAAGATGCACATGAAAAACAAGAAAAGACACAAAACAAGAAATCATCAAGATCAAACAAGAAGACTTGTCAAGAACAACTTGAAGATCATGAAGAACACTATGAATGCATGGGATTTTCGAAAAATGCAAGAAAAAAAATTTTTTTTTAATCATGCAATTGACACCAAACTTAAAAATTGACTCAAGACTCAAACAAGAACACAAAATATTTTTGGTTTTTATGATTTTATGATTTTTTTTGAATTTTTATTAATTTTTTCGAAAATAAAGTTTAGAAAAACGAAAAATAAAAGAAAAATTTTGAAAAAGATTTTGAAAAGAAAATTACCTAATTTGAGCAACAAGATGAACCGTCAGTTGTCCATACTCGAACAATCCCCGGCAACGGCGCCAAAAACTTGGTGGACGAAATTGTGATCCATGTTCTAACTATTTTGAGATGAAGTCTTTTATTATGGCACTGATTGAATCCACAACTCCGTTCAACTAACCAGCAAGTGTACTGGGTCGTCCAAGTAATAAACTGGTGGACGAAATTGTGATCCATGTTCTAACTATTTTGAGATGAAGGCTTCTATTATGGCACTGGTTGAATCCACAACTCCGTTCAACTAACCAGCAAGTGTACTGGGTCGTCCAAGTAATAAACCTTACGTGAGTAAGGGTCGATCCCACAGAGATTGTTGGTATGAAGCAAGCTATGGTCACCTTGCAAATCTCAGTCAGGCGGATTCAAGAATAATTGGATTATTAGTTTAAATTTGATTAATGGAATAAATAGAAAATAATAAAAAGAAATAATAAAAGGGATAGAACACTTATGCAGATTCATTGGTGGGAATTTCAGATAAGCATATGGAGGTACTGTAGGGCTCAAGGACGCCTGCTCTCCTACTTGCTTCAACTCAATCCTTCTTACTCCTTTCCATGGCAAGCTGTGTATAGGGGTTCACCATCAGCGGTGGCTACTTTCAATCCTCTCGGGAAAATGGTCCTCTGCGGCTGTCACTCGCATGGCTAATCGTCTGGAGGCATCACCCATGGTTGATGGCTACATCCCATCCTCGCAGTGAAAACTATGCTCACGCACTCTGTCACAGCACGGCTAATCACTGGTTGGTTCCCGCTCCTACTGGAATAGAATCCCTTGATTCTTTTGCGTTTGTCACTAACGCCCAGTACTTGCGAGTTTGAAGCACGTCACAGTCATTCATTACCGGAATCCTACTCGGAATACCACAGACAAGGTTAGACTTTCCGGATTCCCAGGATCCTACTCGGAATACCACAGACAAGGTGAGACTTTCCGGATCCTCATAAATGCCGCCATCTATCTAGCTTATACCACGAAGATTCTGTTGGGGAATCTAAGAGATACGCATTCAAGCTCTGTTGCATGTAGAACGGAAGTGGTTGTCAATCACGTGCGTTCATAAGTGAGAATGATGATGAGGGTTATCTAATCATCACATTCATCATGTTCTTGGGTGCGAATGAATATCTTGGAATAAGAATAAAAGAGAATTGAATAAAAGAAAATAGAACTGCATTAATACTTGAGGTACAGCAGAGCTCCACACCCTTAATCTATGGTGTGCAGAAACTCCACCGTTGAAAATACATAAGTAAAAGGTTCAGGCATGGCCGAATGGCCAGCCCCCTAAAACGTCATCAATAGCCTCTTAGGATGAAGAATAAAACAAAACTGAGACCAAAGATGTCTAATACAATAGTAAGAGGTCCTATATATACTAGACTAGCTACTAGGGTTTACATGCGTAAGTAATTGATGCATAAATCCACTTCCGGGGCCCACTTGGTGTATGTTTGGGCTGAGCTTGATCATTCCACGAGCTGAGGCTTTTCTTGGAGTTGAACTCCGAGTTATGACGTGTTTTGGGCGTTCAACTCCGGATCATGACGTTTTTCTGGCGTTTAACTCCAGACAGCAGCATGAACTTGGCGTTCAACGCCAAGTTACGTCGTCAATTTCCAAATAAAGTATGGACTATTATATATTGATGGAAAGCCCTGGATGTCTACTTTCCAACGCCGTTGAGAGCGCGCCATTTTGAGTTCTGTAGCTCCAGAAAATACATTTTGAGTGCAGGGAGGTCAGAATCCAACAGCATCAGCAGTCCTTTTGTCAGCCTTTTTCAGAGTTTTGCTCAAATCCCTCAATTTCAGTCAGAATTTACCTGAAATCACAGAAAAACACACAAATTCATAGTAAAGTCCAAAAATGTGAATTTAACATAAAAACTAATGAAAACATCCCTAAAAGTAGCTTGAACTTACTAAAAACTACCTAAAAACAATGCCAAAAAGCGTATAAATTATCCGCTCATCACAACACCAAACTTAAATTGTTGCTTGTCCCCAAGCAACTGAAAATCAATTAGGATAAAAAGAAGAGAATATACTATAAATTCCAAAATATCAATGAATATTAATTATAATTAGATGAGCGGGACTTGTAGCTTTTTGCTTCTGAACAGTTTTGGCATCTCACTTTTTCCTTTGAAGTTTTGAATGATTGGCTTCTCTAGGAACTTAGAATTTGGATAGTGTTATTGACTTTCCTAGTTAAGCATGTTGATTCTTGAACACAGCTACTTATGAGTCTTGGCCGTGGCCCTAAGCATTTTGTTTTCCGGTATTACCACCGGATACATAAATGCCACAGACACATAACTGGGTGAACCTTTTCAGATTGTGACTCAGCTTTGCTAGAGTCCCCAGTTAGTGGTGTCCAGAGCTCTTAAGCACACTCTTTTGCTTTGGATCACGACTTTAACCACTCAGTCTCAAGCTTTTCACTTGGACCTTCATGACACAAGCACATGGTTAGGGACAGCTTGGTTTAGCCGCTTAGGCCTGGATTTTATTTCCTTGGGCCCTCCTATCCATTGATGCTCAAAGCCTTGGATCCTTTTTACCCTTGCCTTTTGGTTTTAAGGGCTATTGGCTTTTTCTACTGCTCCTTCTTTTTTTTCTATTTTTTTTCGCCACTTTTTTTTTTTTACTTTTCACTGCTTTTTCTTGCTTCAAGAATCAATTCATGATTTTTCAGATCATCAATAACATTTCTCTTTGTTCATCATTCTTTCAAGAGCCAACAATTTTAACATTCATAAACAACAAGATCAAAAGACATATGCACTGTTCAAGCATTCATTCAGAAAACAAAAAGTATTGTCACCACATCAATATAATTAAACTAAATTCAAGGATAAATTCAAAATTCATGTACTTCTTGTTCTTTTGAATTAAAACATTTTTCTTTTAAGAGAAGTGAAGGATTAATGGATTTTATTCATAGCTTTAAGGCATGGTTACACACTAATGATCATGAAATAAAGACACAAAACATAAATAAACACAATATTAAAAACCGAAAAACAGAAAGAAATAAAGAACAAGGAATGAATCCACCTTTAGTGGCGTCTTCTTCTTGAAGGACCAATGATGTTCTTTAGCTCTTCTATGTCCCTTCCTTGCCTTTGTTGCTCCTCCCTCATTGCTCTTTGATCTTCTCTTATTTCTTGGAGAATGATGGAGTGCTCATGATGTTCCACCCTTAATTGTTCCACATTGTGACTCAAACCTTCTAAAGAAGTGTTGAGTTGCTCCCAATGTTTGTGTGGAGGACAACTTATCCCCTGAGGTATCTCAGGGATCTCTTGATTTGCAGCCACATGTTCTACCACTGAGCTATGACGGCTTATATTTTATCTCCCAAGACTCAGAGGTGGAAGCTTTTGTCTTCCCTTTGAGGTTTTTCTGGCCTTAGGTGCCATTGATGGTAATGGAAAAGCAAAAAAGCTATGCTTTTACCACACCAAACTTAAAATATTGCTCGCCCTCGAGCAAGAGAAGAAAGAAGAGAGGAAGAAGAAGAAAATGGAGGTGAGTGAGGGGAAATGGATTCGGCTATATGGGTGGGAAAGATAAGTTGAATTGTAAAGGTAGGTGGGGTGTATGGGGAAGAGTGGATAAATGTGGGTGATGAATGAAAAATAGAAGGGATGATCTTGAATGAAAAGAGAGAGGGCGAGGTAGGTGGGGATCCTGTGAGGTCCACAGATCCTGAGGTGTCAAGGAATTCCATCCCTGCACCAAATAGGCATGTAAAATGCCTTCGTGCATCATTCTGGCGTTTAAAAGCCCATTGGTGCACATTCTGGGCGTTCAACGCCCATGTAAAGCATGTTTCTGGCGTTGAACGCCAGTTTCATGCTTGTTACTGGTGTTCAGCGCCAGCTTTTCCTTTCTGGGCACATTCCTGGCGTTCAGCGCCAGAATGTTGCTTGTTTCTGGCGTTCAGCGCCAGAATGGTGCTCTGTTCTGGCGTTGAACGCCAGCCAGATGCATCTTACTGGCGTTGAACGCCAGCCTGTGCGTCCTCCAGGGTGAAAATTTTTTTCTTCTGTTTTTGACTCTGTTTTTAGTTTTTTTGATTTTTTTTTGTGACTCCTCATGATCATGTACCTAATAAAACACAAAATAACAATAAAATAGTATAAAATAGTAATTAGATAAATAAAATTGGGTTGCCTCCCAACAAGCGCTTCTTTAATGTCAATAGCTTGACAGTGGCTCTCATGGAGCCACAAGGTGATCAGGTCAATGTTGTATAGTTGTCCACACCAAACTTAGAGTTTGGATATGGGATCTTAACACCAAACTTAGAGTTTGGTTGTGGCCTCACAACACCAAACTTAGAGTTTGACTGTGGGGGCTCCTCTTCTTGACTCTGAACTGAGAGAAGCTCTTCATGCTTACTCTCTTCTGTCACAGAGGGATGGCCATGTGCCTTAAACACAAGGTAGTCCCCATTCAATTGAAGGACTAACTCACCTCTGTTGACATCTATCACAGCTCCTGCTGTGGCTAGGAAAGGTCTTCCAAGGATGATGCAATCATCCTCTTTCTTCCTAGTGTCTAAGATTATGAAATCAGCAGGGATGTAAAGGCCTTCAACCTTTACTAACACGTCCTCTACTATTCCATAAGCTTGTCTCAATGACTTGTCTGCCAGTTGTAATGAGAACAAGGCAGGTTGTACCTCAATGATCCCCAGCTTCTCCATTACAGAGAGTGGCATTAGATTTATCCCTGACCCCAGGTCACACAGAGCTTTTTCAAAGATCATGGTGCCTATGGTACAAGGTATTAAGAACTTGCCAGGATCTTGTTTCTTTTGAGGTAGGATTCTCTGAATCCAAGTATCTAGTTCATTAATGAGCAAGGGAGGTTCACTTTCCCAAGTCTCATTATCAAATAACTTGGCATTCAGCTTCATGATAGCTCCTAGATATTGAGCAACCTGCTCTCCAGTCACATCTTCATCCTCTTCAGAGGATGAATAGTCTTCAAAGCTCATGAATGGCAGAAGGAGATTCAATGGAATCTCTATGGTCTCTATATGAGCCTCAGATTCCTTTGGATCTTTAATAGGAAACTCCTTCTTGCTTGAGGGACGTCCCAGGAGGTCTTCCTCACTAGGATTTTCGTCCTTCTCCTCCCTTGTGCATTCGGCCATATTGACTATGTCAATGGCCTTGCACTCTCCTTTTGGATTCTCTTCTGTATTGCTTGGGAGAATACTGAGAGGAGTTTCAATGACTTTCTTACTCAGCTGGCCCACTTGTGCCTCCAGATTTCTAATGGAGGATCTTGTTTCATTCATGAAACTGAAAGTGGCCTTTGACAGATCAGAGACTACATTGGCTAAATTAGAAGTGTTTTGTTCGGAATTCTCTGTCTGTTGCTGAGAAGATGATGGATATGGCTTGCTATTGCCCAGCCTATTACGTCCACCATTGTTAAAGCCTTGTTGCGGCTTTTGTTGATCCTTCCATGAGAAACTTGGATGATTTCTCCATGATGAGTTATAGGTATTTCCATAAGGTTCACCCATGTAATTAACCTCTGCCATGGCAGGGTTCTCAGGATCATAAGCTTCTTCAGAAGCTGCCTCTCTAGTACTGTTGGATGAATGTTGCAATCCATTCAGATTTTGAGAGATCATGTTGACCTGTTGAGTCAACACTTTGTTCTGAGCCAATATGGCATTCAGAGTATCAATTTCAAGAACTCCTTTCTTCTGAGGTATCCCATTGTTCACGGAATTCCTCTCAGAAGTGTACATGAACTGGTTATTTGCAACCATGTCAATGAGCTCTTGAGCCTCTTCAGGCATTTTCTTCAGGTGAATAGATCCACCTGCAGAATGATCCAATGACATTTTCGAAAATTCAGAGAGACCATAATAGAATATGTCTAATATGGTCCATTCTGAAAACATGTCAGATGGACATCTCTTGGTCAGCTGCTTGTATCTTTCCCAAGCTTCATAGAGGGATTCACCATCTTTTTGTTTGAAGGTTTGAACATCCACTCTCAGCTTGCTCAGCTTTTGAGGAGGAAAGAATTTATCCAAGAAGGCAGTGACCAGCTTATCCCATGAGTCCAGGCTATCCTTGGGTTGTGAATCCAACCATATTCTAGCTCTGTCTCTTACAGCAAAAGGGAAAAGCATGAGTCTGTAGACTTCAGGATTAACTCCATTCGTCTTTACAGTCTCACAGATCTGCAAAAACTCAGTTAAAAACTGGTAAGGATCTTCAGATGGAAGTCCATAAAACTTGCAGTTTTGTTGCATTAAAGCAACTAGCTGAGGTTTCAGCTCAAAGTTATTGGCTCCAATGGCAGGAATGGAGATGCTTCTTCCATCAAACTTGGACGTTGGCTTTGTGAAGTCACCAAGCATTCTCCTTGCATTATTATTATTATTTTCGGCTGCCATCTCCTTCTCTTGTTCGAAAATTTCTGAAAGGTTGTTTCTGGATTGTTGTAATTTAGCTTCTCTTAATTTTCTCTTCAGAGTCCTTTCAGGTTCTGGATCAATCTCAACAAGAGTGCCTTTATCCTTGTTCCTGCTCATATGAAAGAGAAGAAAACAAGAAAGGAAAGAGGAATCCTCTATGTCACAGTATAGAGATTCCTTGATGTTAGTAGAAGAAGAAGGGGGTAGAAGAATGAAGAAGAGGGTTCGGATTTTGGATGAAGAGAGGTGGAGAGAAGTGTTAGTAATTAAATAATTAGATAGAAGAAGAAAAGAGGAGGGAGAATTCGAAAATAATTTTGAAAAAGAGTTAGTGATTTTCGAAAATTAGAGATAAATGTAATTGAAATTAAAATTTGAAACAATTAGTTAATTAAAAAGAATTTTTGAAAAAGAGAAAGATATTTTCGAAAATAGAAGAGAGAGAAGTAGTTAGGTGGTTTTGAAAAGGATAAGAAACAAACAAAAAGTTAGTTAGTTGATTGAAAAAGATTTGAAATCAAAATTTAAAAAGATAAGACGATAAGAAGTTAGATAAGATATTTTGAAATTAAATTTTGAAAAATATAAAATTTTTGAAAAAGATAAAATAAAAGATAAAAAGATTTAATTCAAAAATTTTAAAATTATTTACTTCACTAACAAGAAACTACAAGATAAGATTCTAGAACTTAAAGATTGAACCTTTCTTAACAAGAAAGTAACAAACTTCAAATTTTTGAACTAATCACATTAATTATTAGTGAATTTTCGAAAATTAGATGTAAAGATAAGAAAAAGATTTTGAAAATATTTTGAAAAAGATTTTTGAAATTTTCGAAAAAATAGAAAAAATGAAAAAGATGTGATTTTTGAAAAAGATTTTAGAAAGATAAGATTTTTAAAATTGAAATTTTGACTTGACTTGTAAGAAACAACTAATTTTAAAAATTTTTCACCAAGTCAACTCAAATTTTCAAAAATTTGGAGGGAAATAAGGAAAAGATATTTTTTTGATTTTTGAATTTTTTAATTATGAGAGAGAAAAACAACAAAAATACTCAATGCATGAAATTTTTAGATCAAAACAATGAATGTATGCAAGAATGCTATGAATGTCAAGATGAACACCAAGAACACTTTGAAGATCATGATGAACATCAAGAACATATTTTTGAAAAATTTTTAATGCAAAGAAAACATGCAATACACCAAACTTGAAATCTTTAATGCATGGACTCTAACAAACCAAAAATGCATATGAAAAACAACAAACAACATAAAACAAGAAATCATCAAGATCAAACAAGAGGACTTATCAAGAACAACTTGAAGATCATGAAGAACACTATGAATGCATGGGAATTTCGAAAAAAAATGCAAGAAAAATTTTAGAAGCATGCACTTGACACCAAACTTAAAAATTAACACAAGACTCAAACAAGAAACACAAAATATTTTTGGTTTTTATGATTTTATGATTTTTTTGTATTTTCTTTAATTTTTTTCGAAAGACATTATTAGAAAAACGAAAAATAAAAAGAAAAAATTTTGAAAAAGATTTTTTTGAAAAGAAAATTACCTAATCTGAGCAACAAGATAAACCGTCAGTTGTCCATACTCGAACAATCCCCGGCAACGGCGCCAAAAACTTGGTGGACGAAATTGTGATCCATGTTCTAACTATTTTGAGATGAAGGCTTCTATTATGGCACTGGTTGAATCCACAACTCCGTTCAACTAACCAGCAAGTGTACTGGGTCGTCCAAGTAATAAACCTTACGTGAGTAAGGGTCGATCCCACAGAGATTGTTGGTATGAAGCAAGCTATGGTCACCTTGCAAATCTCAGTCAGGCGGATTCAAGAATAATTGGATTATTAGTTTAAATTTGATTAATGGAATAAATAGAAAATAATAAAAAGAAATAATAAAAGGGATAGAACACTTATGCAGATTCATTGGTGGGAATTTCAGATAAGCATATGGAGGTACTGTAGGGCTCAAGCACGCCTGCTCTCCTACTTGCTTCAACTCAATCCTTCTTACTCCTTTCCATGGCAAGCTGTGTATAGGGGTTCACCATCAGCGGTGGCTACTTTCAATCCTCTCGGGAAAATGGTCCTCTGTGGCTGTCACTCGCATGGCTAATCGTCTGGAGGCATCACCCATGGTTGATGGCTACATCCCATCCTCGCAGTGACAACTACGCTCACGCACTCTGTCACAGCACGGCTAATCACTGGTTGGTTCCCGCTCCTACTGGAATAGAATCCCTTGATTCTTTTGCGTTTGTCACTAACGCCCAGTACTTGCGAGTTTGAAGCACGTCACAGTCATTCATTACCGGAATCCTACTCGGAATACCACAGACAAGGTTAGACTTTCCGGATTCCCAGGATCCTACTCGGAATACCACAGACAAGGTGAGACTTTCCGGATCCTCATAAATGTCGCCATCTATCTAGCTTATACCACGAAGATTCTGTTGGGGAATCTAAGAGATACGCATTCAAGCTCTGTTGCATGTAGAACGGAAGTGGTTGTCAATCACGTGCGTTCATAAGTGAGAATGATGATGAGGGTTATCTAATCATCACATTCATCATGTTCTTGGGTGCGAATGAATATCTTGGAATAAGAATAAAAGAGAATTGAATAAAAGAAAATAGAACTGCATTAATACTTGAGGTACAGCAGAGCTCCACACCCTTAATCTATGGTGTGCAGAAACTCCACCGTTGAAAATACATAAGTAAAAGGTTCAGGCATGGCCGAATGGCCAGCCCCCTAAAACGTGATCAATAGCCTCTTAGGATGAAGAATAAAACAAAACTGAGACCAAAGATGTCTAATACAATAGTAAGAGGTCCTATATATACTAGACTAGCTACTAGGGTTTACATGAGTAAGTAATTGATGCATAAATCCACTTCCGGGGCCCACTTGGTGTATGTTTGGGCTGAGCTTGATCATTCCACGAGCTGAGGCTTCTCTTGGAATTGAACTCCGAGTTATGACGTGTTTTGGGCGTTCAACTCCGGATCATGACGTTTTTCTGGCGTTTAACTCCAGACAGCAGCATGAACTTGGCGTTCAACGCCAAGTTACGTCGTCAATTTCCAAATAAAGTATGGACTATTAGATATTGCTGGAAAGCCCCGGATGTCTACTTTCCAACGCCGTTGAGAGCGCGCCATTTGGAGTTCTGTAGCTCCAGAAAATCCATTTTGAGTGCAGGGAGGTCAGAATCCAACAGCATCAGCAGTCCTTTTGTCAGCCTTTTTCAGAGTTTTGCTCAAATCCCTCAATTTCAGTCAGAATTTACCTGAAATCACAGAAAAATACACAAACTCATAGTAAAGTCCAGAAATGTGAATTTAACATAAAAACTAATGAAAACATCCCTAAAAGTAGCTTGAACTTACTAAAAACTACCTAAAAACAATGCCAAAAAGCGTATAAATTATCCGCTCATCATAAACCTTACGTGAGTAAGGGTCGATCCCACAGAGATTGTTGGTATGAAGCAAGCTATGGTCACCTTGCAAATCTCAGTTAGGCAGATTAAAATTGTTTATGGTTTCGGAAATTAATAATAATAAGAAATAAATGAAATAATAAAAAGGGATAGAACACTTATGCAGATTCATTGGTGGGAATTTCAGATAAGCATATGGAGATACTGTATGGCTCAAGGACGCCTGCTCTCCTATTGCCTCAACTCAATTCTTCTTACTCCTCTCCATGGCAAGCTGTATGTAGGGCATCACCGTTGTCAGTGGCTACATCCCATCCTCTCAGTGAAAATGGTCCACTGCGGCTGTCACTCGCATGGCTAATCATCTGTCGGTTCTCAATCAGGTTGGAATAGAATCCATTGATTCTTTTGCGCTTGTCATCACGCCCAGCCTTCAGAAGTTTGAAGCTCGTCACAGTCATTCAATCCTAGAATCCTACTCGGAATACCATAGACAAGGTTTAGACTTTCCGGATTCTCATGAATGCCGCCATCTATCTAACTTATACCACGAAGATTCTGTTGGGGAATCTAAGAGATACGCATTCAAGCTCTGTTGCATGTAGAACGGAAGTGGTTGTCAATCACGTGCGTTCATAAGTGAGAATGATAATGAGGGTTATCTAATCATCACATTCATCATATTCTTGGGTGCGAATGAATATCTTGGAATAAGAATAAAAGAGAATTGAATAAAAGAAAATAGAATTGCATTGATACTTGAGGTACAGCAGAGCTCCACACCCTTAATCTATGGTGTGCAGAAACTCCACCGTTGAAAATACATAAGTAAAAGGTTCAGGCATGGCCGAATGGCCAGCCCCCTAAATGTGATCAATAGCCTCTTAGGATGAAGAATAAAACAAAACTGAGACCAAAGATGTCCAATACATTAGTAAATCATCCTATTTATAATAAACTAGCTCCTAGGGTTTACATGAGTAAGTAATTGATGCATAAATCCACTTCCGGGGCCCACTTGGTGTATGTTTGGGCTGAGCTTGATCAATCCACGAGCTGAGGCTTCTCTTGGAGTTGAACTCCGAGTTATGACGTGTTTTGGGCGTTCAACTCCGGATCATGACGTTTTTCTGGCGTTTAACTCCAGACAGCAGCATGAACTTGGCGTTCAACGCCAAGTTGCGTCGTTAATTTCCGAATAAAGTATGGACTATTATATATTGCTGGAAAGCTCTGGATATCTACTTTCCAACGCTGTTGAGAGCGCGCCAATTGGAGTTCTGTAGCTCCAGAAAATCCATTTTGAGTGCAGGGAGGTCAGATTCCAACAGCATCAGCAGTCCTTTTGTCAGCCTTTTTCAGAGTTTTGCTCAAATCCTTCAATTTCAGTCAGAATTTATCTGAAATCACAGAAAAACACACAAACTCATAGTAAAGTCCAGAAATGTGAATTTAACATAAAAACTAATGAAAACATCCCTAAAAGTAGCTTGAACTTACTAAAAACTACCTAAATACAATGCCAAAAAGCGTATAAATTATCCGCTCATCACCTTACAATCCACCCCCTTATGGGAGTCCAGCGGCCTCGCTGGAACATCGATCCGGGTTCTGGCTCTGATACCATCTGTACCAGCCCAGACCACCCACTAGCACGATATTGTCTGTTTTGGCACAGAAGGTCTCACGGTTTTGCCTTTGACGATAGCGATGATTGCCAAAGCCCCTCACACTCACTCGTCAAAACGCGTCATGCTAGGGAGAGGTATCCACACCCTTATAAGGCATGCTTTATTTTCCTTCCCAACCGATGTGGGACCTTACATGTTGCTCAAATCTGTGATTGTTGGCTATTGAAATTTTAGCTGAATTACTGCTGGATTTGTTGTTGTGTTTCAGCCATATTGAGAAATAAGGCACTGAGATATTGTAGTTGAATATTTTGGCTGAAATCTGAGTTATATAATAGTATGTAACTGAGTTCTGACGATCGAATTTTAATTTGCAAATGAGTACATTAAACGGAGGTTTCAAGTAAAAAGGAGCAGAGGCTTGGCTTTTTAGAAATATTTAATGAATAAAATTATTTTTTATAAATATAAAAATTTTATTAAAATTAATTGAGTTTGGTTTTTGAAGAAAAATAATGGGTTTGCAATAAAGGGTTTAAAGCAGAAGATAGTTTTGGGAGGAATATGATTCTAATTGAACGAAAAAGGTTTTATTTTGAAAATAGAAGAACCATGCCCAATGTACTTATTTTAATGAAGTTTTGAGTTTTTTGAAAATTTATAAAATATTTCAAATAATTTATAAATTAACCGGTGAAGACTGGATCTTTTTTATAGAAGTTCAGTGTTATTTAGAGTAATTTTAAAGTACACGAATTTAATTAAAGTAAATTGAAAAAATGCCATTTTTCAAAGTTTAAGCATATTTATGTATTTTATTCTTGTGGGCTTGTTTATGCATATTTTTAAAAAGTATTTATAGAATTTAAGTATAACTCTAAGATATTTAGAAAAGTGATTCTAAAATTAAATCTCACGACCCACTCTATTTTAGTTTATTATTTTAGAGAAATTGTGGTATTATGGATAAAGAATTATTATATCTTGATAGGTATTTGATTATGTGATGAGATGATTGAGGTTTGAAGTGCTACACCAATGACTCTTCTTGTCATCGATTTATCTAGCGGATTGCCGAAGACGGTACAGACGTATAGCCTAAGAGTGTGACTCATCACTTTAATCGCGGGAGCGGTGCAGGCATTATAGCCCAAGAGCATACAGGCTCTATAACCCAAGAGTGTACCAGGCACTATACCCCGAAGCGATGGCAATGAGAGACAACGTTTGTAAGGATATAATGTCAGGTGCGGGTCAAAAACCGATGGATGAGCTCATTACCTGCTCTAGGGCTAGACATGCATCATACTTCTTTGAGCATATTTCTTGTGTGTTTTGAATTCGTTCTTGTGGTTGTATGTTATGTGCTATTTGCTCTTGATTGTTGTTTGCTCTATCTTCCGTTGTTGTGGTCTAATTGATCTGGGACATGTGGCCGATATATATAAAAGGTAACTTAACTTGTTTCACCCCAACCCTATTAAGAACTCCCCAGTTCTTACCTCTATCTTTCTACCCCCTTCAGATAGAGACAGGTGTCATTTTCTATGAGCTCGAGCAGCCCTATGTGTACGAGAATCCTGTCCTTCACAACTTCTATATGGTGGCCATGGAGCCTCAAGTCTGTAAGGACGTAGTTAGCGATCATCTCTTTTAGCACTCGCTAGCATCAGCCCTCTTTGATCCTGATGCACCGATTCTGTTCATCATCCTTTTGATCACGTGCATGGAGGTCTTGTTCCATCACAGCAGGATGGTCAGGTGGTGCCTGATTCTAGCCCTGTCATCACTGACTACATCCTTGAGTCTCCTCTAGTAGATTTGGATATGTCGATAGAGTCTCTTTCTGCTCGTTCCTCTGAACCTTTCACCAAAGAGTCTATCGGAACTTCCGCCGCAACTTCTAGTCAATCCCTTAGTAGTTGAGTAGATTTCTCCTAGTGCGCAAGCGGTAGCAATGATGGTAGTCTCCAGAGTACATCAGAGGTCATCATTATTTCTAGCGATGAGAATCTTGAGATGGATATAGAGATCGTGAACTTGACTTCTGACAGCAATTAGGTAGCGACATCAACATCTTCTTTTGGCATCTCTCTGATTTAGTATTTCTTGTGTTAGACTCCCACTTTTGGTTTTTGAGAGATAATGTTAAAAGACTAGCAGGTTAGACTAGTTTAGACATCAAATTAAGGGTTTTTTATATAGGCCAGATCCCATAGATGTTTTGAGTTGTATATATATATACATAACTGTGAGAGAGTAATTAATTAACTTTTCATCTTTTGGGTTATATATATATATATATATATATATATATATATATATATATATATTAGTTTATTATTCTATTTGTATATATATCTGTTTACCTTTTTATTGTGATTTTATTTTTTTAAAGATGATTTTTCATAAAAAAAAATCGAGTTGTCTTAACCCAATTAAAGGCTTAATATACTAATAACAGTGTTAGTGTAATTTTAAATTGATAATACTCAATATTTTAATATGAGTATGCCATACTGAAAATTGAGTCGTTTTAAAAAGCTTTGGCGTGAAAATTTATAATGAATGCCAAGGCAAACATATTGGAATATACTAATTTCTATTTCTCACATACGATACACTGAAAGTACGTCTTTTTTTTTTTTTTTCAAGGATCAAGAGTAGCGGGGCTCTTCTTGGAATAAAATGGTTGATTGATTGAAATGTAGTTGTGAGGGTGTTGTAATGTCACATTAAAGGGGAAATGAAAATTTGAGACATTGAATTGACTTGATTAACTCCAAGAAGAATAAACCAAATTATAGGACCAACTTGGTCTTACTATGCTTATTTAGCTTCGGTTCATGTTCTATTTGTTGGAGTTTTGTGCTATAGCAGCATGCATGAATAGTGCCAAATAAAGGCATCATTTCCCAAACCCAGGAGGTGATTGCGTCGAAATGTTTATATATCCTTTGATCAAGTTGTCATATTATCCATGTGCATATAAATCTTAAGAAATTATTATTCTACAAACTAACACGAATACTAAATTATCTTTAACAAATAAATTTTATTAATTTATATATATAAATTATAAAAATATAAATATAAATTATATTAATTTATATATATATATTTTAATAAATATAAATATAAATTATATATTTTTTGTATATAAAATTTTTATAAATATAAATACAAATTATTATTAACAAAATACTGATAAAAAATAATAATATTTATTAACTATATAAAATTACTCATTAAATATTATGTTCGTTTGTTATCTCAAAATAATAAAATTACACACAAAAAGATATATATACACAAAGATATAAATATAAATAAATAAAGTTGTTAAAATACTAATAAAGAGATATAAAGCGTATTTGTCATTAAAAATAAATATTTATTACGTACCATGATGAAGGTGATAACAATAAAAGTATAATTCTAAAAATGTTAAAAGGATAAAACTATAATAAAAATGTATATCTCATATTTACTAGTAATATGTGTGTGTAAACATTTTAAAAGGCTAACATTGTAATAAAAATACGTACCTTACAAACCAGTGGTGTGTGGGCGCATGTGTGTCTCATAGTAAATATACCGTTCACTTGAATCAAACTTAAAATATAAATAAAAATATTATTAATATATTAACATCAGCGATTATATATTTATATATAAATATATATAGTTTAATTTATTTTTAATATATATTTTATATTTCAATAAGTATTTTATATTTATAATTAATTGTAGTGATTGATTTTAATATATATATATATACTATGGTTAAAAAATAAAAATGACATATATATATATATATATATATATATATATATATATATATATATTAAACCAGTAGAATGAAAATACGTAAGCTACGCATCCCACATTTATTTTTCTAGGAAGTTAGCTTTTTTATTATTTTCTTTTCTTAAAACAAAAATGAAACCTGATTGCTTACTGGTAAGTGGTAATCATCAACAAAGGTTTAATTTCTTCTGTGTACCACGATCACCATAGAACTAGTAGGGCTAACTTCAATAATTGCAGCATGGTTGGAGTTAATAATTTAATTAAGGGTGATGAAGTGCTACGATATTGGTTCAACGTCACCGGATCAAGAACTCTTCCAGCTCAACATGGTGGTTATACAGAAAGATATCAAGATGTGACATTGGTCCAATTTAAGGAGCAAACAAAATGGTCAAGGTCGTACTGCTGTTCAATTATCCTACTCAAATTGGGGCACAAGTAGTCAAATACGCTAGCTAACCCTCTATGCACAAAACTTCTCTCCAAAATAAGCTCAACATGCATAATTACCGATGTGTCTTAATCCACAAGCCTGCCCAGCCAGGGTTCATATTATGCAACTTATGACAGAAACAAAAAATAATAAAAATATTTAAAAAATGATAAAAATTAATCTAAATCCGTCTAAAATTATCTTTTTTATATTTTTAAATCTAAAACATATTTTCAAAATATATAATTAAAAAGTTATGTTTAAAATTTTATATTTTTTCATAGAGTTGTAATTTATTCAAATGTTATAACTTATTAAATAATTGTATCTGTTCCGTGCGTATGAGGCCGAGGTACGGTGACTTCTTCTGCTTATGACTGCGTTTGGGCAGAAGAGTTATACGTCGGCTGAATTGGAAAACTGCGGCGGGAGTACCTGCATAAAGCACTCCGACGCTCAAGTAAGAATATGACTCAAAAAAAACGATGATAATAAAATTAGAAAGAGTTATGTGACCTGTCTTGCTCCGATGTTGCTTGTGTGTTTATATAGACGTTTTAGGTTGTTCGGTTGGAGCTTGTTTCAAGATTCTCCGTTTTTTCCGAAGTTATCCATAATGATAGTGTTTGACTCGTTAGTTGCGGTTCCGAGCTTTGAATAACTCGTCTGGATTTGGTGGGTTGTTATTATTTGATTCTATTTTATGCCGAGGTATACGTTGTGTTTTATGCCCCCAAGCTTGCCTTGTATTTGTCAGAAAACAAAGGCGAGCTCTTAACTTCTCCATGTACCTAGGTTGCTTGTATGTTGTCGGAGACGTGCTTTCCCTCCGAGCTTGCCTTGGTTTTCTTTGGGAGAGAGAAAGTCACGCATTTAATTGGCGCTTTGTTTTCCGTGCCTGGTGAATTGATTGACGTGAAAATGTGGCTCTATTTTCGGTGCTATTCTGGTCATTGGATGTTGTTGTAATAAATGAACGGTTAGGATTCAGACGGTTATTGAAAGATGAAGAATCGTTTCACTTTCCCCATGTTTTTATTACTTGCTTTGTCCTAGGTGAGCCCCCAGTTTGCTTTGTTGGGTTGATCCTACACTTTGCGTTTTCTGTCTTCAGAGGAGATGAGTGGTAAAGGAAGGTTTTGAAGAATTCTAGTCCCTCCCCCTCTCCTCTATTTGTTTTTCTTTGTTGTCTTCAAAGTCATGGAAAAAGTCAAGGTTATTGTTACAGAGGATGATCCCTGTAGCTGGTTCAGTGTGCAGGTAAAATGTTGCATTTCTCCTTTTAGTGATGTGGAGTCAGTAAAGATTTTGGGATCTAATGTGTGGGTTAGGGAAGGTCATGGTATAAGGATAGAAATTTTTTCTTGTGGAGAGAATGACCGTGTATGTGAAAAGGTTGATGAGTTGTCCTACTTTTACCTTTATTCTTGTTTGTTGATTGAACTTGGTGTCTGGCTCCCATTTATTGACTTTGAGTGTGGGATTTTGTTTTGACTGAATTGCGCTCCGTCTTAGTTATACCCCCAATTCATGGGGTTTTGTTCGGGCTTTTGAAAATTTGATGGATATCTTAGAGTATCCTCCATCCCTTAGGATTTTCTTCTCCCTGTTTCAGACCAAGGGTGTTAGGCGTGGTTTGTGGGTAAACATTAGTAGCCATCCTCGTCTTTCTTTTTTTCCTTTGTATAGGTCTTCGTATAAAGACTTTAAGACTATTTGAATGAGTTTTTAGATGAGAGGTTTCCTGTTTCTTGGTCATCTGAGCCTATCTAGGTACTTGATGTTGATGATAGGGTATCCGATGATAATATTGTGTTGGAGTTTTTGTTAGAGATGTTGGAGTCAACAGGACTGTTATCTATTGCGGAGTTGTTAAAGTGGGATTCGGATAAAGAAGCTGTGTTGGATTATTTAGGTAACTTATTTGGAAATGATTTTTGATGCGGTGATATAGTCTTTCCTGATATTTGCTTTCTTGTAATTCTTTTGCAGCTAAGAAAGCTCCGACCATTACTACTGCTGGGCTGAAGTCCTTCTTTAGCCAAAGGAAGAAGAATGAGAAGGAGGGGTCGACCACTAATGTGAATAAGGAAGGTGGAACTGGTGCTGTGCAGTCCGAGGCTAACCCTCGTCAGAGAAGGAAAAGGATGAGGACTGATGAGAAGGATGTTGAGAGTGAGAAGGGGGATTCGCCTATTCTGCCGATTATTGAATCTGGTTATGAGTCTTAGAAGAGGCTTCACTTGTATCGCGATGATGACAACATGAGATCTTTGTGGTCAAGGTTCTTTCCTTTTGCAACTCTTGCCGATGAGTTGTGTCTCTTTCCTACGGATTCGAAGATGATTGATGAGGTTGGCCAAGCTGGGATTAGCCGTTTCCCCCCGGTATTCTTGTTTTTTACATCTGTTTATCTTAATTCTTTTTGGTTGTTTTTGGTGGCTGGTCTTTGTCGCAGGTGATTGGTGCTCAGATTGTTGCTATTGGAAGGGTTCAGGAGCTTGCTGTTGAGTCAGAGGCGAAAGAATCTCTTAGTGTTGTGATGAGCGGATATTTTATACGCTTTTTGGGGGTATTTTCATATAATTTTTAGTAGGATCTAGCTACTTTTTAGTATATTTTTATTAGTTTTTATGCAAAAATCAAATTTTTGGACTTTTCTATGAGTTTGTGTGTTTTTCTATGATTTCAGGTATTTTCTGGCTGAAATTGAGGGACCTGAGCAAAAATCTGATTCAGAGGCTGAAAAAGGACTGTAGATGCTGTTGGATTCTGACCTCCCTGCACTCGAAATGCAATTTTTAGAGCTACAGTAGTCCAAATGACGTGCCTTTAATTGCGTTGGAAAGTAGACATCCAGGGCTTTCCAACAATGTATAATAGTCCATACTTTATCCGAGTTTAGATGACACAAACTGGCGTTCAACGCCAGCCTTCTGCCCTATTCTGGCATTAAACGCCAGAAACAGGTTACAAGCTAGAGTCAAATGCCAGAAACAGGTTACAACTTGGCATTTAACTCTAGGAATAGCCTATGCACGTGAAAGCTTCAATACTCAGCCCCAGCACACACCAAGTGGGCCCCGGAAGTGAATTTTTGCACTATCTATCTTAGTTTACTCATTTTCTGTAAACCTAGGTTACTAGTTGAGTTTAAAAACTACTTTTAGAGATTTATTTTGTACCTGATGACATTCTACATCTGAATTTGTATCTTTGATGGCATGAGTCTCTAAACCCCATGGTTGGGGGTGAGGAGCTCTGTTGTGTCTCGATGAATTAATGTAATTACTTCTGTTTTCTATTCAATCATGCTTGTTTCTATTCTAAGATATTCATTCACACCTCAACATGATGAATGTGATGATCCGTGACACTCATCACCATTCTTAACCTATGAACGCGTGCCTGACAACCACTTCCGTTCTACCTTAGATTGAATGTAAATCTCTTGGGTTCCTAGTTCACTAGTTTAACTGCCTCTCCTGACAACAGAGCATTCAAATCCGTGAGATCAGAGTCTTCCTGGTATAAGCTAGAATCAATTGATAGCATCCCTGAGATCTGGTAAGTCTAAACCTTGTCTGTGGTATTCCGAGTAGGATCCGGGAAGGGATGACTGTGACAAGCTTCAAACTCATGAATGCTGGGCGCAGTGACAGTGTGCAAAAGGATTAATGGATCCTATTCCAACATTAGTGAGAACCAACAGATAATTAGCCATGTACATGGACCCTTTTCACTGAGAGGACAGTGGGTAGCCATTGACAACGGTGATCTACCAATATACAGCTTGTCATAGAAGGAGACCTGCGTGCGTAAAGAAGAAGACAATAGGAAAGTAGAACTTCAGAAGACAGAGCATCTCCAAAACCTCAACCTATTCTCCATTACTGCATAACAAGTATCATTTAATTCATGCTCTTCTGCTCTTTGCAATTAAAACTAAGAACCACTATTAATATCCTGACTAAGAATAATAAGATAACCATAGCTTGCTTCAAGCCGGCAATCTCCGTGGGATCGACCCTTAATCACGTAAGGTATTACTTGGACGACCCAGTGCACTTGTTGGTTAGTTGTGTGGAATTACAAAGTGTGATTGTAATTTTTGTGCACCAAGTTTTTGGCGCCGATGCCGGAGATTGTTCAAGTTTGAACAACTGACGGTTTATTTTGTTACTTAGATTAGGAAAATTTTGTTTTTTTGGTTTAGAGTCTTTTACTTTCTTTTCAAAATTTTTTTTTCAAAAATATTATTTTTCTTTATTAATTGTTAGGTTCTCATTGAGTCTAGTTGCATGTTTTAAGTTTCGTGTCCTTTGTGTTTTTGTCATCTAAAAAAAATAGTTTTTCTCTGTTCAATCCTTGCATTTGTTGAATGTGTCTATGCTCTTGGAAATAGTTTCTCCTTTGAGTCTTCCTTTCTAAAATATTTTTCAAAATAATTTTTCTTTGATTAAATCTTGTGCCAAATTTTAAGTTTGGTGTTCTCTTGTTAATTTTTCTTTAGTTTTCGAAAATTTTATTTTGGTTTTCTAAAAATTTTAAGTTTGGTGTTCTTTCTTTTGTTGTTGTTGTTCTTGTGAGTCTTCAAAGTATTCTTGAGTCTTCTTTGTGTTTTGATCTTAAAATTTTTAAGTTTGGTGTGCCTTGGTGTTTTCCCTCCAAAATTTTCGAAAACAAGGAGCATTGGATCTAAAAATTTTAAGTCTTGTGTCTTTTGTGTGTTTTTCTCTTTCATAATAAAATTCAAAAATCAAAAAAATATCTTTTCCTTTGATTTGGTCAAAATTTTTAATAATCATATCTTTTTCAAAAACTCCTAACCACTTTCTCTCTCCTCATTCTTTTAAAAAAAATCCTTATAAAATATTTTCAAAATTTTTTTATTTTATTATTTTAATATCCATTTTCTTATTCTTATTATTTCGAAAAAAATTAATAAATAAATATAATAAAATAAATCCACATCATCTCCCTTTCTCCATCATAGACCTAAGTGGAAATGAACAGTCCAAAAGGACTCTGGGGTCATAAGCTAACCCCACTACTACTTCATATGGGAGTAGTATATCTATACCCTCCATCGGAGTCAGTAGTTTTGTGTTGAATCCTTAGCTCATTATCATGGTGCAGCAAAATTGTCAGTATTCCGGTCTTCCACAAGATGAACCTACTGAGTTTCTGGCACAGTTCTTACAAATTGATGACACAGTACATGATAAGGAAGTAGATTAGGATGTCTACAGATTATTACTATTTCCATTTGCTGTAAAAGACCAAGCTAAGAGGTGGTTAAATAACCAACCTAAAGCTAGCAGAAGAACATGGAAACAGTTGTCAGAAAAATTTCTAAATCAATATTTCCCTCCTAAGAGGATGACACAGCTAAGGCTGGACATCCAAGGCTTTAAACAAGAGGATAATGAATCCCTTTATAACGACTGGGAGAGGTATAGAGAGATGCTAAGAAAATACCCCTCTGAAATATTTTCAAAATGGGTGCAGTTAGACATCTTCTACTACGGGCTTACAGCAAAAGCTCAGATATCTCTAGACCACTTAGCTGGTGGATATATACACATGAGAAAAATAATTGAAGAGGCTCAAGGGCTCATTGATACAGTTGCTAGAAATCAGCATATGTACTTAAGTAGTGAGTTCTCCATAAAAAAAGAGGCTAATGCAGTATCCACTGAACTTAGTCCTCCAGAACAAGTTGCTGAAATCAATTAGCAATTATGTTATCTAACAAAATAGTTAGCAGAATTTAAAGGGATGTTACAAGACACTAAGGATGCTAACAAGAACATGGAAGCACAACTTGACCAGACAAGACAGTAGTTATCAAAACAGATAACTGAAGAGTGCCAAGTAGTTCAATTAAGGAGTGGAAAAACATTGAATACCTCAACTCAAAGCAACAGAAAACCAAGAAAAGAACAAATAATAGAGGATGAGCAGACTGTTACCCAAAATCCCTCTGAGGACAGTAAGAGCCCAAAGAGGAATGATTCTGGAGTTCAAACACCAGAAAAGGGTGAAAAACGGCGTTAAACACCCAGTGGATGCCTAGTTCTGGCGTTCAAACACCAGAAAAGAGAGAAAATTGGCGTTAAACACCCAACCCATGTTCAGTTCTAGCATTCAAACGCCAGAAAAGGGAGGGAATCTGGCATTAAACGCCAATCCAGCCCCCAATCCTGGCGTTCAAATGCCTATGAGGGGTCAGACACTTGCAAGTGCTGATAATAACTCCCTCAAGAAGGCTTCTCAACCTACCTCTGTAGGAAATAAACCTACAGCAACCAAGGTTGAAGAATACAAAGCCAAAATACCTTATCCTCAAAAACTCTGCCAAGCGAAACAGGATAAACAATTTTCCCGCTTTGCAGACTATCTCAGGACTTTTGAAATCAAGATTCCGTTTGCAGAGGCACTTGAGCAAATACCCTCTTATGCTAAGTTCATGAAAGAGATCTTAAGTCATAAGAAGGATTGGAGAGAAATTGAAAAAGTTCTTCTCACTGAAGAATCCAGTGCAATCATTTTAAAGAGCTTACCAGAGAAGCTTAAGGATCTTGGAAGCTTTATGATACCATGCACATTAGAGGGTACCTGTACCAAGACAGCTCTATGTGATCTTGGGGCAAATATCAATCTAATCCCTGCATCCACTATCAGAAAGCTTGGCTTGACTGAAGAGGTCAAACCAACCAGGATATGTCTTCAACTTGCTAATGGCTCTATGGTGCACGAAATTGCAATCACACTTTTGCAATTCCGCACAACTAACCAGCAAGTGCACTGGGTCATCCAAGTAATACCTTATGTGAGTAAGGGTCGATCCCACGGAGATTGTCGGCTTGAAGCAAGCTATGGTTATCTTGTAACTCTTAGTCAGAAGATCAATAATTCTCAGGTTTAATTGTGAAAAGTAGAAGAACATGAAATAAATACTTGTTTTGCAATAATGGAGAACAGGTTGAGGTTTTGGAGATGCTCTATCTTCTGAATCTCTGCTTTCCTACTGTCTTCTTCTTCATACACGCAAGGCTCCTTCCATGGCAAGCTGTATGTAGGGTTTCACCGTTGTCAATGGCTACCTCCCATCCTCTCAGTGAAAATGTTCAATGCGCTCTGTCACAGCACGACTATTCATCTGTCGGTTCTCGATCATGTCAGAATAGAATCTAGTGATTCTTTTGCGTCTATCACTAACGCCCCACAATCGCGAGTTTGAAGCTCGTCACAGTCATTCAATCCCTGAATCCTACTCAGAATACCACAGACAAGGTTTAGACCTTCCGGATCCTCAAGAATGGCCGCCAATATATTCTAGCTTATACCACGAAGATTTTGGCTAAAGAATCCAAGAGATATCCACTCAATCTAAAGTAGAACGGAGGTGGTTGTCAGGCACACGTTCATAGGTGAGAATGATGATGAGTGTCACGGATCATCACATTCATCAAGTTGAGGAGCAAGTGATATCTTAGAATGGAAACAAGCGTGTTTGAATGAAAAACAGTAGTAATTGCATTAATCCATCAAGACACAGCAGAGCTCCTTACCCCCAAACTTGGGGTTTAGAGACTCATGCCGTAGAAGGTACAATATGAAACGTGTAAAGTGTCATGAGGTAAAGATACAATGTCAAAAGATCCTATTTATAGTGAACTAGTAACCTAGGATATACAGAAATGAGTAAATGACGTAAAAATCCACTTCCGGGGTCCACTTGGTGTGTGCTTGGGCTGAGCATTGAAGCTTTCATGTGTAGAGACTTTTCCTGGAGTTAAACGCCAGCTTTTGTGCCAGTTTGGGCGTTTAACTCCAACTTTTGTGCCAGTTCCGGCGTTAAACGCCGGGAATTCTAAAGCTGATTTGGAACGCCAGTTTGGGCCATTAAATCTCGGGCAAAGTATGGACTATTATACATTGCTGGAAAGCCCAAGATGTCTACTTTCCAACGCAATTGAAAGCGCGCCAATTGGGCTTCTGTAGCTCCAGAAAATCTACTTTGAGTGCAGAGAGGTCAGAATCCAATAGCATCTGCAGTCCTTTTTCAACCTCTGAATAAGATTTTTGCTCAGGTCCCTCAATTTCAGCCAGAAATTACATGAAATCACAGAAAAACACAGAAACTCATAGTAAAGCCCAGAAAAGTGAATTTTAAATAAAATCTCATAAAAACATACTAAAAACTAACTAAAATGTACAAAAAAAATACTAAAAATAGTGCCAAAAAGTGTATAAATTATCCGCTCATCACAACACCAAACTTAAATTGTTGCTTGTCCTCAAGCAACTGAAAATCAAATAGGATAAAAAGAAGAGAACATACTATAGACTCCAATATATCAATGAAACTTAGCTCCAATTAGATGAGCGGGACTAGTAACTTTTTACTTCTGAACAGTTTTGGCATCTCACTTTATCTTTTGCAGTTTAGAATGATTGGCATCTATAGGAACTCAGAATTCAGATAGTGTTATTGATTCTCCTAGTTAAGTATGATGATTCTTGAACACAGCTACTTTATGAGTCTTGGCTGTGGCCCAAAGCACTCTGTCTTCCAGTATTACCAAAGGATACATACATGCCACAGACACATAACTGGGTAAACCTTTTCAGATTGTGACTCAGCTCTGCTAGAGTCCCCAATTAGAGGTGTCCAGGGTTCTTAAGCACGCTCTTTTTGCCTTGGATCACTTTTTATTTTTACCCTTGCCTTTTTGTTTAAAGGGCTATTGGCTTTTTCTGCTTTCTCTCTTTTTTTTTGTTTGAATTCACTGCTTTTTCTTGCTTCAAGAATCAATTTGATGATTTTTCAGATCCTCAATAACATTCCTCCTTTTCCATCATTCTTTCAAGGGCCAACAAGTTTAACATTCTTTAATCAACAAATTCGAAAGACATATGCACTGTTCAAGCATTCATTCAGAAAACAAAATGTATTGTCACCACATCAAACTAATTCAACTAGTTTCAGAGATGAATTCGAAATCCTGTACTTCTTGTTCTTTTGTGATTAAAGTATTTTTCATTTAAGAGAGGTGATGGATTCATAGGACATTCATAGCTTTAAGACATGAACCTTAAATTTTATTAATCATGAATTAAGAACAAGACTAAAAAATAAATGTAAGATAAGACTAATAGTAATAGAAAACAAAAATTTAAATGACTCTAAAATAGACTCCTAATGATAGAGGTTATCACAGAGTTAGGACTCAACAACCTTGATTTTGAGAAGTGGATGCTCCCTCAACTTGTGGGGTATTTGACCCTTCAAGGGAGAGCTTCTGGCGCTTCAGCTCCTTTAGCTCACGCCCCTGCTTCTCTTGTTCCTTCAGCAATTTGCAGAGCATGCAGTTTTGATTCTGTTGTTCTTCCTTAATTTGTTCCATAGTTTCTTGCAGCTTGGCAACAGATGCTTCTAGGCTGGCCCAGTAGTCAATTTCAGGAAGTTCAGGGAGGAATTCCTGCGCCCTCCTTTTGATAGAGTTATCTTGCATTTGTCCTTCCATTGACTTCTTGGTGATTGGA
The DNA here is from genome assembly GCF_014773155.1 of Arachis stenosperma. Classification (NCBI taxonomy): domain Eukaryota; kingdom Viridiplantae; phylum Streptophyta; class Magnoliopsida; order Fabales; family Fabaceae; genus Arachis; species Arachis stenosperma. The sequence goes on along the minus strand of NC_080382.1, from coordinate 31,052,201 downwards.
TGTTCAATTGGGATGAATTCATCTACTCCCATCCTCACCCCAGCATCTTTACGTAGCAAAGAGATTAAGCTTGGGTAAGCCAGTTTAGCTTCAGTGGAGTTCTTGTTTGCAATTGTGTAAATCTCACAAGCAATCAGATGATGAATCTCCACTTCTTTTCCTAGCATAATGCAATGAATCATCACTGCTCTCTTGACCGTGACCTCAGAACGGTTGCTAGTGGGCAATTGGTTTGAGATCTTCCCTCTTGAGTTGGTTTGGGACACCTTTTGAATTGGTTGTCCACTTGGTTCCAGGGAGGCATATGTCCTCTAGAACTTGATCCAACCCCTTATCTACTCTCACCATTCTCCTATTAAAGGATTCAGGATCATCTTGTAGTTGAGACAATTTGAAGACCTCTCTTATTTTGTCCAGATGGAAGTAAATAATTCTCCCTCTGACCATGGTTCTGTAGGTATGAAAAGCAGTTCCAGTCATTCTCTGCTTATCTGTCAGCCACAGATTTGAGTAGAATTTCTGAACCATGTTTCTTCCAACCTTTGTCTCAGGGTTGGTTAGAACTTCCCATCCTCTGTTTTGAATTTGCTCTTGGATCTCCGGATATTCATCTTCTTTCAGATCGAATCTGACTTCCGGGATCACTGACCTCAGACCCATTATTTTGTGGTAATGGTCTGCATGTTCTTTGGTTAAGAACTTCTCTTGATTCCAAAGATTCTTTGGATTATTCTCTTTCTTGCCTTTTGAATTGGTTTGTTTTCCCTTAGGAGCCATGATCTTGATAAATCTTGGCTTAGTGATCATGGAAAAGCACACCAAACTTAGAGATTTGCTTGCCCTCAAGCAAAAGAAAGGAAAGAGAAGAGAGAGGAGGAGAGCAAATTCGAATGGTGGGGAGAGGGGGATGACCGAATGTGTATTTATAAGGGAGGGGGAGAGATTTCGAAAATTTTGAAGGAGATTTGAGAAGATATGGAAAGAATTTGAGAAGATATTTGATTTTTTGAAGAAGATTTGGAAACGATTTGAAAGAGATTTGAAGAATGATTTAGATAATTGTTTAATTTTTGAAATTTGAAGGTGAATGATGAAAGTTTGTAATGTATTTATGCAGAAAATGATGGATCAAAATAAGAAAGTTTGAAAAAATTTGAAGTGGAAAACAAAATCTCTGTTCCCTACCTTTCTGGCGTTAAACGCCCAGAATGGTATCCATTCTGGCGTTTAACGCACAAATAGTGGCCATTATGGGCGTTTAATGCCCAGCCAGGTACCCTGGCTGGCGTTAAATGCCAGAAACCCCTTCATCACTAGGCGTTTTGCTAAACGCCCAGGATGCTACAATCCTGGCGTTAAACGCCCAGAATGGTACCTTTATTGGCGTTAAACGCCCAGAATGGTATCCATTCTAGCGTTTAACACCCAGAGTACCCTTTACTGGCGTTTTCTTGCCAGCAGACTCTTTTTCTCTACTTTTTGCACTGAATCCTTCTGTAACTCTGTGAATTCCTTCAATTTTGATGATCAACCTTGAAGAATGTATGTCAGTATTTGGTGGACGAAATTGTGATCAACAATAATGGCTCTTTGGCATGTGCCTAAAAACTAACTCAGCACTTTCTTTCCACAATTCCGTTCAACTTAACCAGCAAGTGTACTGGGTCATCCAAGTAATACCTTACGTGAGTAAGGGTCGATCCCACAGAGATTGTTGGTATGAAGCAAGCTATGGTCACCTTGTAAATCTCAGTTAGGCAGATTAAATGGTTATGGGTTTCGAAAATTAATAATAAATAGAAAATAAAAAGGGATAGAAATACTTATGTAAATCAATAGTGGGAATTTCAGATAGGCGTGTGGAGATGCTAGAATCCTTTCGAATCTCTACTTTCTTATTGCTTTCATCCAATCCTTCTTACTCCTTTCCATGGCAAGCTGTATGTAGGGCATCACCATCATCAATGGTTACTTTTAATCCTCTCGGGAAAATGGTCCTATGCGTTGTCACTGCACGGCTAATCGTCTGGAGGCATCACCCTTGTTGATGGCTACATCCCATCCTCTCAGTGAAAATGGTCCAAATGCTCTGTCACAGCACGGCTAATCATCTGTCGGTTCTCAATTAGGTTGGAGTAGAATCCCTTGATTCTTTTGCGTTTGTCATCACGCCCAGCCTTCAGGAGTTTGAAGCTCGTCACAGTCATTCAATACCGGAATCCTACTCGGAATACCACAGACAAGGTTAGACTTTCCGGATCCCCATGAATGCCGCCATCTATCTAGCTTATACCACGAAGATTCTGTTGGGGAATCTAAGAGATATGCGCCCGGCCTAAAGTAGAACGGAAGTGGTTGTCAGTCACGCGCATTCATAGGTGAGAATGATGATGAGTGTCACGGATCATCACATTCATCAAAGTGTTGTGCAACGTATATCTTGGAATAAAAATAAAAGAGAATTGAATAGAAAGTAATAATAATTGTATTGAAACTTGAGGTACAGCAGAGCTCCACACCCTTAATCTATGGTGTGCAGAAACTCCACCGTTGAAAATACATAAGTGAAAGGTTCAGGCATGGCCGACTGGCCAGCCCCCCTGAATGATCAAAAGGCCGAATGATCAAAGACTAAACAGTCAAGTGATTAAACTGTCAAAAGATGTCTAATACAATAGTAAATTATCCTATTTATACTAGACTAGCTACTAGGGTTTACATGAGTAAGTAATTGATGCATAAATCCACTTTCGGGGCCCACTTGTTGTATGCTTGGGTTGAGCTTGATCTATCCACGAGCTGAGGCTTCTCTTGGAGTTGAACTCCAAGTTATAACGTGTTTTGGGCGTTCAACTCCGGATCATGACGTGTTTCTGGCGTTTAACTCCAGACAGCAGCAAGTACTTGGCATTCAATGCCAAGTTACGTCGTCAATTTCCGAATAAAGTATGGACTATTATATATTGCTAGAAAGCTCTGGATGTCTACTTTCCAACGCCGTTGAGAGCGCGCCATTTGGAGTTCGCTAGCTCCAGAAAATCTAACAGCATCAGCAGTCCTTTTGTCAGCCTTTTTCAGAGTTTTGCTCAAGTCCCTCAATTTCAGCCAGAAATTACCTGAAATTATAGAAAAATACACAAACTCATAGTAAAGTCCAGAAATGTGAATTTAACATAAAAACTAATGAAAACATCCCTAAAAGTAGCTTGAACTTACTAAAAACTACCTAAAAACAATGCCAAAAAGCGTATAAATTATCCGCTCATCACAACACCAAACTTAAATTGTTGCTTGTCCCCAAGCAACTGAAAATCAATTAGGATAAAAAGAAGAGAATATACTATAAATTCCAGAATATCAATGAATATTAATTATAATTAGATGAGCGGGACTTGTAGCTTTTTGCTTCTGAACAGTTTTGGCATCTCACTTTTTCCTTTGAAGTTTAGAATGATTGGCTTCTCTTAGGAACTTAGAATTTTGGATAGTGTTATTGACTTTCCTAGTTAAGCATGTTGATTCTTGAACACAGCTACTTATGAGTCTTGGCCGTGGCCCTAAGCATTTTGTTTTCCAGTATTACCACCGGATACATAAATGCCACAGACACATAACTGGGTGAACCTTTTCAGATTGTGACTCAGCTTTGCTAAAGTCCCCAGTTAGAGGTGTCCAGAGCTCTTAAGCACACTCTTTTTGCTTTGGATCACGACTTTAACCACTCAGTCTCAAGCTTTTCACTTGGACCTTCATGACACAAGCACATGGTTAGGGACAGCTTGATTTAGCCGCTTAGGCCTGAATTTTATTTCCTTGGGCCCTCCTATCCATTGATGCTCAAAGCCTTGGATCCTTTTTACTCTTGCCTTTTGGTTTTAAGGGCTATTGGCTTTTTCTGCTTGCTTTTTCTTTTTCTTTCTATTATTTTTTTTTGCCATTTTTTTTTCGCAAGCTTTCTTTTTCACTGCTTTTTCTTGCTTCAAGAATCAATTTCATGATTTTTCAGATCATCAATAACATTTCTCTTTGTTCATCATTCTTTCAAGAGCCAACAATTTTAACATTCATAAACAACAAGATCAAAAATATGCACTGTTCAAGCATTCATTCAGAAAACAAAATGTATTGTCACCACATCAATATAATTAAATTAAATTCAAGGATAAATTCGAAATTCATGTACTTCTTGTTCTTTTGAATTAAAACATTTTTCATTTAAGAGAGGTGAAGGATTCATGGAATTATTCATAACTTTAAGACATAGTTACTAACTACTAATGATCATGAAGTAGAGACACAAAACATAGATAAACATACAACATAAAAACCGAAAAACATAAAGAAATAAGAACAAGGAATGAATCCACCTTAGTGGCGTCTTCTTCTTGAAGGACCAACAATGTCCTTAAGCTCTTCTATGTCCCTTCCTTGCCTTTGTTGCTCCTCCCTCATTGCTCTTTGATCTTCTCTTATTTCTTGGAGAATGATGGAGTGCTCATGATGTTCCACCCTTAATTGTTCCACATTGTGGCTCAAATCTTCTAAGGAAGTGTTGAGTTGTTCCCAATAGTTGTTGGGAGGAAAGTGCATCCCTTGAGGCATCTCATGGATTTCTTGATGATGAGCTTCCTCATGCATCTCTTGAGAACCGTAAAGGGTCTCTCTTGCTTGCTCCATCCTCTTCTTGGTGATGGGCTTATCCTCTTCAATGGAGATGTCTCCTTTTATGATAACTCCAGCTGAGTAACATAGATGGCAAATAAGGTGAGGAAAAGCTAGCCTTGCCATGGTGGAGGGCTTTTTGGCTATTTTGTAGATTTCATTGGAGATGACCTCATGAACTTCTACTTCCTCTCCAATCATGATGCTATGAATCATGATGGCCCGATCCACAGTAACTTCAGATCAGTTGCTAGTGGGAATGATGGAGCATTGAATGAACTCCAACCATCCTCTAGCCACAGGCTTGAGGTCCAGTCTTCTTAGTTGGACTGGCTTGCCTTTGGAGTCTCTCTTCCATTGAGCTCCTTCCACACATATGTCCGTAAGGACTTGGTCTAACCTTTGATTAAAGTTGACCCTTCTAGTGTAGGGGCGTTCATCTCCTTGCATCATGGGCAAGTGGAATGCCAATCTCACATTCTCCGGACTAAAATCTAAGTATTTCCCCCGAACCATTGTGAGATAATTCTTTGGACTCGGGTTCGTACTTTGATCATGGTTCCTAGTGATCCATGCATTGGCATAGAACTCTTGAACCATTAAGATTCCGACTTGTTGCATGGGGTTGGTTAAGACTTCCCAACCTCTTCTTCGGATTTCATGTCGGATCTCCGGATACTCATTTTTCTTGAGCTTGAAAGGGACCTCAGGGATCACCTTCTTCTTTGCCACAACATCATAGAAGTGGTCTTGATGGCTCTTGGAGATGAATCTTTCCATCTCCCATGACTCGGAGGTGGAAGCTTTTGTCTTCCCTTTTCCTTTTCTAGAGGATTCTCCGGCCTTAGGTGCCATTGATGGTAATGGAAAAACAAAAAGCTTATGCTTTTACCACACCAAACTTAAAATATTGCTCACCCTCGAACAAGAGAAGAAAGAAGAGAAGAAGAAGAAGAAGAAAATGGAGGAGAGTGAGGGGAGATGGATTCGGCCAAGGTATAGTAGAGGGGGTAGTGTTGTGTGAAAATGAAGTAGAATGGAAGGGTATATATAGGGAGAGGGGAGAGGGTAGGTTCGGCCATTTAGGGTGGGATTGGGTGGGAAAATATTTTTGAATTTTGAAGGTAGGTGGGGTTTATGGGGAAGAGTGGATGGATGTGAGTGGTGAATAAGTGATTGGGAAGAGAGATTGAGGTGATTGGTGAAGGGTTTTTGGGAAGTGTGACATGGGGAAGAGTAAAATAGGATTCGGAGGTAAGGTGGGAATATAGTAGGTGGGGATCCTGTGGGGTCCACAGATCCTGAGGTGATCCTGTGGGGTCCACAGATCCTGAGGTGTCAAGGAATTCCATCCTTGCACCAAATATGCATGTAAAATGCTTTTGCACACCATTCTGGCGTTTAAACGCCGAGTGGTGCACGTTCTGGGCGTTCAACGCCCATGTAAAGCATGTTTCTGGCGTTGAACGCTAGTTTCATGCTTGTTACTGGCGTTCAGCGCCAGCTTTTCTTCTAGGCACATTCCTGGCGTTCAGTGCCAGAATGTTGCTTGTTTCTGGCGTTCAGCGCCAGATTCATGCTCTGTTTTGGCGTTGAACGCCAGCCAGATGCTCCTTACTGGCGTTGAACGCCAGCCAGATGCTCCTTACTGGCGTTGAACGCCAGCCTGTGCTTCCTCCAGGGTGTGATTTTTCTTCTGCTATTTTTTTGATTCTGTTTTTAATTTTTATATTTTTTTCGTGACTCCACATGATCATGTACCTAATAAGACACAAAATAACAATAAAATAAAATAAAATAAAAATTAGATAAATAAAATTGGGTTGCCTCCCAACAAGCGCTTCTTTAATGTCAATAGCTTGACAGTGGGCTCTCATGGAGCCACAAGGTGATCAGGTCAATGTTGTATAGTCCCAACACCAAACTTAGAGTTTGGATATGGGGTCTTAACACCAAAATTAAAGTTTGGTTGTGGCCTCCCAACACCAAACTTAGAGTTTGACTGTGGGGGCTCTTCTTGACTCTGAACTGAGAAAAGCTCTTCATGCTTACTCTCTTTTGTCACAGAGGAATGGCCATGTGTCTTAAACACAAGGTAGTCCCCATTCAATTGAAGGACTAATTCACCTCTGTTGACATCTATCACAGCTCCTGCTGTGGCTAGGAAAGGTCTTCTAAGGATGATGCATTCATCCTCTTCCTTCCTAGTGTCTAAGATTATGAAATCAGCAGGGATGTAAAGGCTTTCAACCTTTACTAACACGTCCTCCACTATTTCATAAGCTTGTCTCAATGACTTGTCTGCCAATTGTAATGAGAACAAGGCAGGTTGTACCTCAATGATCCCCAGCTTCTCCATTACAGAGAGTGGCATAAGATTTATCCCTGACCCCAGATCACACAGAGCTTTTGCAAAGGTCATGGTGCCTATGGTACAAGGTATCAAAAACTTGCCAGGATCTTGTTTCTTTTGAGGTAAAATTTGCTGAATCCAAGTATCCAGTTCACTAATGAGCAAGGGAGGTTCACTTTCCCATGTCTCATTACCAAACAACTTGGCATTCAGCTTCATGATAGCTCCTAAACATTGAGCAACTTGCTCTCCAGTCACATCTTCATCCTCTTCAGAGGAAGAATAGTCTTCAGAGCTCATGAATGGTAGAAGGAGATTTAATGGAATCTCTATGGTCTCTATATGAACCTCAGATTCCTTTGGATCCTTAATAGGAAACTCCTTCTTGCTTGAGGGACGTCCCAGGAGGTCTTCCTCACTAGGATTTTTGTCCTCCTCCTCCCTTGTGCATTCGGCCATATTGATTATATCAATGGCCTTGCACTCTCCTTTTGGATTCTCTTCTGTATTGCTTGGGAGAATACTGGAAGGAATTTCAATGACTTTCTTACTCAGCTGGCCCACTTGTGCCTCTAGATTTCTAATGGAGGATCTTGTTTCACTCATGAAACTGAAAGTGGCCTTTGACATATCAGAGACTAGATTGGCTAAATTAGAAGTGTTTTGTTCAGAATTCTCTGTCTGTTGCTGAGAAGATGATGGAAAAGGCTTGCTATTGCTCAGCCTATTGCGTCCACCATTGTTAAAGCCTTGTTGAGGCTTTTGTTGATCCTTCCATGAGAAATTTGGATGATTTCTCCATGATGAGTTATAGGTGTTTCCATAAGGTTCACCCATGTAATTAACCTCTGCCATGGCAGGGTTCTCAGGATCATTCTTCAGAAGCTGCCTCTTTAGTACTGTTGGATGCATGTTGCCATCCATTCAGATTTTGAGAGATCATGTTGACCTGTTGAGTCAATACTTTGTTCTGAGCCAATATGGCATTCAGAGCATCAATTTCAAGAACTCCTTTCTTCTGAGGTATCCCATTATTCACGGGATTCCTCTCAGAAGTGTACATAAATTGGTTGTTTGCAATTATATCAATGAGTTCTTGAGCCTCTTCAGGCATTTTCTTTAGGTGAATAGATCCACCTGCAGAATGGTCCAATGACATTTTCGAAAATTCAGAGAGACCATAATAGAATATATCTAATATAGTCCATTCTGAAAACATGTCAGATGGACATCTTTTGGTCAGCTGCTTGTATCTTTCCCAAGCTTCATAGAGGGATTCACCATCTTTTTGTTTGAAGGTTTGAACATCCACTCTCAGCTTGTTCAGCTTTTGAGGAGGAAAGAATTTATCCAAGAAGGCTGTGACCAGCTTATCCCAGGAGTCCAGGCTATCCTTAGGTTGTGAATCTAACCATATTCTAGCTCTGTCTCTTACAGCAAAAGGGAAAAGCATGAGTCTGTAGACTTCATGATCAACTCCATTCGTCTTTACAGTCTCACAGATCTGCAAGAACTCAGTTAAAAACTGATAAGGATCTTCAGATGGAAGTCCATAAAACTTGCAGTTTTGTTGCATTAAAACAACTAGTTGAGGCTTAAGCTCAAAATTATTGGCTCCAATGGCAGGAATGGAGATGCTTCTTCCATCAAATTTGGACATTGGCTTTGTGAAGTCACCAAGCATTCTCCTTGCATTATTATTTTCGGCTGCCATCTCCTTCTCTTGTTCGAAAATTTCTGAAAGGTTGTTTCTGGATTGTTGTAATTTAGTTTCTCTTAGTTTCCTTTTCAGAGTCCTTTCAGGTTCAGGATCAATTTCAACAAGAGTGCCTTTTTCCCTGTTCCTGCTCATATGAAAAACAAGAAAACAAGAAAAGAAGAGGAATCATCTATGTCACAGTATAGAGATTCCTTTATGTTAGTAGAAAAAGAAAGGGAAGAAGAATGTAGAAGGGTGGGTTCGGATTTTTAGATGAAGAGAGGTGAAGAGAAGTGTTAGTAATTAAATAATTAAATAGAATAAGAGAGAAGAGATAGAAAATTCGAAAATAATTTTTAGAAAGGGGTTAGTGATTTTCGAAAATTAGAGATAAAATGTAATTAAAATTAAAACATGAAACAATTAGTTAATTAAAAAGAATTTTTGAAAAAGGGGTAAGATATTTTCAAAAATTAGAGAGGAAAGAGTAGTTAGGTGGTTTTGAAAAAGATAAGAAACAAACAAAAAGTTAATCAGTTAGTTGAAAAAGATTTTAAAATCAAATTTTAAAAAGATAAGAAGATAAGAAGTTAGATAAGATATTTTAAAATCAAATTTTGAAAAAGATAAGATAAAAAGATAAGATTTTTTTAAGAAAAAGATATTTTGAAAAAGATTTAATTTTTAAAATGACTTAGCTAACAAGAAACAACAAGATAAGATTCTAGAATTTAAAGATTGAACCTTTCTTAACAAGAAAGTAACAAACTTCAAATTTTTGAATCAATCACATTAATTGTTAGCTAATTTTCGAAAATATGATATAAAGATAAGAAAAAATATTTTGAAAATATTTTGAAAAAGATTTTTTGAAATTTTCGAAAAAGAGAAAAAATTGGAAAAGATATGATTTTTGAAAAAGATTTTAAAAGGATAAGATTTTTAAATTTTGAAAATTTGATTTGACTTGTAAGAAACAACTAATTTTGAAAATTTTTGACTAAGTCAACTTCAAATTTTCGAAATTTTGAGAGAAAAAAGGAAAAGATAATTTTTTTTATTTTAAATTTTTTTTATGATGAAAGAGAAAAACACAAATATGACCCAAAACATAAAAATTTTGGATCAAAACACAAGATGCATGCAAGAACACTATGAATGTCAAGATGAACACCAAGAACACTTTGAAGATCATGATGAACATCAAGAACATATTTTTGAAAAAAAATTTTGATGCAAAGAAAACATGCAAGACACCAAACTTAGAAATCTTTAATGCATGGACTCTAACAAACAAAAAATGCATATGAAAAACAAGAAACAACACAAAACAAGAAAACATCAAGATCAAACAAGAAGACTTACCAAGAACAACTTGAAGATCATGAAGAACACTATGAATGCATGGAATTTTTAAAGCATGCAATTGACACCAAACTTGAAAATTGACTCAAGACTCAAACAAGAAACACAAAATATTTTTTTTATGATTTTATGATTTTTTTGTATTTTTATTAATTTTTTTCGAAAATAAAGTTTGGAAAAATGAAAAAGAAAAGAAAAATTTTGAAAAAGATTTTTGAAAAGAAAATTACCTAATCTGAGCAACAAGATGAACCGTCAGTTGTCCATACTCGAACAATCCCCGGCAACGGCGCCAAAAACTTGGTGGACGAAATTATGATCAACAATAATGGCTCTTTGGCATGTGCCTAAAAACTAACTCAGCACTTTCTTTCCACAATTCCGTTCAACTTAACTAGCAAGTGTATTGGGTCATCCAAGTAATACCTTACGTGAGTAAGGGTCGATCCCACAGAGATTGTTGGTATGAAGCAAGCTATGGTCACCTTGTAAATCTCAGTTAGGCAGATTAAATGGTTATGGGTTTCGAAAATTAATAATAAATAGAAAATAAAAAGGGATAGAAATACTTATGTAAATCAATAGTAGGAATTTCAGATAGGCGTGTGGAGATGCTAGAATCCTTTCAAATCTCTACTTTCTTATTGCTTTCATCCAATCCTTCTTACTCCTTTCCATGGCAAGCTGTATGTAGGGCATCACCATCATCAATGGCTACTTTTAATCCTCTCGGGAAAATGGTCCTATGCGCTGTCACTGCATGGCTAATCGTCTGGAGGCATCACCCTTGTTGATGGCTACATCCCATCCTCTCAGTGAAAATGGTCCAAATGCTCTGTCACAACACGGCTAATCATCTGTCGGTTCTCAATCAGGTTGGAGTAGAATCCCTTGATTCTTTTGCGTTTGTCATCACGCCCAGCCTTCAGGAGTTTGAAGCTCGTCACAGTCATTCAATACCGGAATCCTACTCGGAATACCACAGACAAGGTTAGACTTTCCGGATTCCCGGGATCCTACTTGGAATACCACAGACAAGGTTAGACTTTCCGGATCCCCATGAATGCCGCCATCTATCTAGCTTATACCACAAAGATTCTGTTGGGGAATCTAAGAGATATGCGCCCAGCCTAAAGTAGAACGGAAGTGGTTGTCAGTCACGCGCGTTCATAGGTGAGAATGATGATGAGTGTCACGGATCATCACATTCATCAAAGTGTTGTGCAACTTATATCTTGGAATAAGAATAAAAGAGAATTGAATAGAAAGTAATAATAATTGTATTGAAACTTGAGGTACAGCAGAGCTCCACACCCTTAATCTATGGTGTGCAGAAACTCCACCTTTGAAAATACATAAGTGAAAGGTTCAGGCATGGCCGACTGGCCAGCCCCCCTGAATGATCAAAAGGCCGAATGATCAAAGACTAAACAGTCAAGTGATTAAACTATCAAAAGATGTCTAATACAATAGTAAATTATCCTATTTATACTAGACTAGCTACTAGGGTTTACATGAGTAAGTAATTGATGCATAAATCCACTTCTGGGGCCCACTTGGTGTATGCTTGGGCTGAGCTTGATCTATCCACGAGCTGAGGCTTCTCTTGGAGTTGAACTCCAAGTTATAACGTGTTTTGGGCGTTCAACTCCGGATCATGACGTGTTTCTGGCGTTTAACTCCAGACAGCAGCATGTACTTGGCGTTCAACGCCAAGTTACGTCGTCAATTTCCGAATAAAGTATGGACTATTATATATTGCTGGAAAGATCTGGATGTCTACTTTCCAACTCCGTTGAAAGCGCGCCATTTTGAGTTTTGTAGCTCCAGAAAATCCATTTCGAGTGTAGGGAGGTCAGATTCCAACAGCATCAACAGTCCTTTTGTCAGCCTTTTTCAGAGTTTTGCTCAAGTCCCTCAATTTCAGCCAGAAATTACCTGAAATTACAGAAAAACATACAAACTCATAGTAAAGTCCAGAAATGTGAATTTAACATAAAAACTAATGAAAACATCCCTAAAAGTAGCTTGAACTTACTAAAAACTACCTAAAAACAATGCCAAAAAGCGTATAAATTATCCGCTCATCAGTATTCTATTAAGTAAAATAAATCACCTGCTAATAACTGGGTTGCCTCCCAACAAGCGCTTCTTTATTGTCTTTAGCTGGACCTTTACTGTGCTTCATTCAAGCCTCAGTTTTGAGCATTCTTGCTCAAAATTGCTTTCAAGATAATGTTTGATCCTCTGTCCATTAACAATGAACTTTTTATCAAAATCAATATCTTGAAGCTCAACATATCCATTTGGTTACACTCCTGTAATCACATACGGACCTCTCCACCAAGATTTAAGTTTTCCTGGGAATAGTCTGAGCCTAGAGTTGAAGAGCAGAACTTTTTGTCCTGGCTCAAAGACTCTGGATGACAACTTCTTGTCATGCCACTTCTTTGCCTTTTCCTTATAAATTTTTGCATTTTCAAAGGCGCTGAGTCTGAACTCCTCTAGCTCATTTAGCTGGAGCAATCTTTTTTCACCAGCTAACTTAGCATCCATGTTTAGGAATCTGGTTGCCCAGTAGGCTTTATGTTCCAGTTCCACGGATAGATGACAGGCCTTCCCATACACAAGTTGGTATGGAGAGGTTCCTATAGGAGTCTTGAATGCTGTTCTGTATGCCCACAGAGCATCATCCAAGTTCTTTTCCCAATCCTTTCTACGGGCAATAACAGTCCATTCCAGGAATCTTTTTAGCTCTCTATTAGAGACTTCAGCTTGCCCATTTATCTGTGGATGATACGGAGTTGCTACTTTATGGCTAATTCCTTATCGAACCATAGCAGAGTACAGCTGTTTATTGTAGAAATGAGTGCCCCCATCACTGATTAGTACTCTGGGAACACAAAACCTGCTGAAGATGTGTTTCTGGAGAAATTTCAGCACGGTCTTAGTATCATTATTGGGAGTGGCAATTGCTTCTACCCATTTAGATACATAGTCTACTGCCACCAGAATATAAGTGTTTGAGTATGATGGTGGGAAGGGACCCATGAAGTCAATACCCCATACATCAAACAACTCAATCTCTAAGATCCCTTGTTGAGGCATGGCGTAACCATGAGGCAAGTTACCAGCTCTTTGGCAACTGTCACAGTTACGCACAAACTCTCGGGCATCCCTATAGAGAGTAGGCCAGTAGAAGCCACATTGGAGGACCTTAGTGGCTGTTCGCTCACTTCCGAAATGTCCCCCATACTGCGATCCATGACAATGCCATATGATCCTTTGTGCTTCCTCTCTAGGTACACATCTGCGGATCATTCCGTCTGCACATCTCTTAAAGAGATATGGCTCATCCCATAGGTAGTACTTGGCATCTGAAATTAATTTTTTTCTTTGCACTCTGCTGTACTCCTGGGGTATGAACCTCACAGCTTTATAGTTTGCAATGTCTGCAAACCATGGAGCTTCCTGAATGGCAAAGAGTTGCACATCGGGAAAGGTCTCAGAGATCTCAGTAGAGGGGAGGGACGCCCCAGCTACTGGTTCTATCCGGGACAGATGATCAGCTACCTGGTTCTCTGTCCCTTTCCTGTCTCTTATTTCTATATCAAACTCTTGCAGAAGCAACACCCACCTTATGAGCCTGGGTTTTGAATCCTGCTTTGTGAGTAAGTATTTAAGAGCAGCATGGTCAGTGTACACAATCACTTTTGACCCTACTAAGTAGGACCTAAACTTGTCAATGGCATAAACCACTGCAAGTAACTCTTTTTCTGTGGTTGTGTAATTCTTCTGTGCATCATTTAGAACACGGCTAGCATAATAAATGACGTGCAGAAGCTTGTTGTGCCTCTGTCCCAACACTGCACCAATGGCATGGTCACTGGCATCACACATTAGTTCAAATGGTAATGTCCAATATGGTGCAGAGATGACTGGTGCTGTGACCAGCTTGGCATTTAGGGTCTCAAACGCCTGCAGACACTCTGTGTCAAACACAAATGGTGTGTCAGCAGCTAGCAGGTTGCTTAGAGGTTTTGCAATTTTTGAGAAGTCCTTTATGAACCTTCTGTAAAATCCTACATGCACTAGAAAGCTTCTGATTGCCTTAACATTGGTAGGTGGTAGTAATTTGTCAATTACTTCTATCTTTGCTTGATCCACCTCTATTCCTTTGCCTGAAATTTTGTGCCCAAGGACAATTCCTTCAGTCACCATAAAGTGACATTTCTTCCAGTTTAAGACCAAGTTAGTCTCTTGGCACCTTTTCAGGACAAGTGCTAGATAATTAAGACAGGAGCTGAATGAGTCTCCATATACTGAGAAGTCATCCATGAAGACTTCCAGGAACTTCTCTACCATATCAGAGAAGATGGATAGCATGCATCTCTGAAAAGTTGCAGGTGCATTACACAGACCAAAAGGCATTCTTCTGTAGGCAAACACGCCAGAAGGGCAAGTGAATGCTGTTTTCTCTTGGACCTGAGGATCTACTGCAATTTGGTTGTAACCTGAATAGCCATCCAAAAAGCAGTAATAATCATGACCCGCTAGTCTTTCTAGCATTTGGTCTATGAATGGTAAAGGAAAATGATCCTTTCTGGTGGCTGTATTGAGCCTTCTGTAGTCAATACACATACGCCACCCGGTAACTGTTCTTGTGGGAACCAGTTCATTCTTTTCATTATGAACCACTGTCATGCCTCCCTTCTTGGGGACAACTTGGACAGGACTCACCCAGGGGCTATCAGAAATAGGATAAATAATCCCAGCCTCTAGTAACTTAGTGACCTCTTTCTGCACCACCTTCTTCATGGCTGGATTTAGCCGCCTCTATGGTTGAACCACTGGCTTGGCATTATCTTCCAATAGGATCTTGTACATGCATCTTGCTAGGCTAATGCCCTTAAGATCACTTATGGACCACCCAAGAGCTGTCTTATGTGTCCTTAGCACTTGAATTAGTGCTTCCTCTTCCTGTGAGTTTAAAGCAGAGCTTATGATCACTGGGAGAGTGTCACCTTCTCCCAGAAATGCATACTTCAAGGATGGTGATAGTGGCTTGAGCTCGGGTCTAGGAGGTTTATTCTCTTCCTGAGGAATTTTCAGAGGTTCTTTTATTTCTTCTGGTTCCTCCAGGTTAGGCTGAACATCTTTAAAGATATCCTCAAGCTCAGATTCGAGACTCTCAGTCATATTGATCTCTTCCACTAAAGAGTCAATAATATCAGTGCTCATGCAGTCATTTGATGTGTCTGGATGCTGCATAGCTTTGACAGCATTCAACTTGAACTCATCCTCATTGACTCTCAGGGTCACTTCCCCTTTTTGTACATCAATGAGAGTTTGTCCAGTTGCTAGGAAGGGTCTTCCTAGGATGAGAGTTGCAGTCTTGTGTTCCTCCATTTCCAGCACTACAAAGTCAGTTGGAAAGGCAAATGGCCCAACCTTGACAATCATGTCCTTAATTATGCCTGATGGATATTTAATGGAGCCATCAGCAAGTTGGAGACATATCCGGGTTGGTTTGACTTCTTCAGTCAACCCAAGCTTTCTGATAGTGGATGCAGGTATTAGGTTGATACTTGCTCCAAGGTCACATAGGGCTGTCTTGGTACAAGCACCTTCTAATGTGCATGGTATCATAAAGCTTCCTGGATCTTGAAGCTTCTCTGGTAAGCTTTTCAGAATGACTGCACTGCATTCTTCAGTGAGAAATACTTTTTTGGTTTCTCTCCAATCCTTTTTATGACTTAAGATCTCTTTCATGAACTTAGCATAAGAAGGTATTTGCTCAAGTGCCTCTGCAAACGAAATCTTTATTTCAAGAGTCCTTAGATAGTCTGTAAAGCGGGCAAATTGTTTATCCTGTTCCGCTTGGCAGAGTTTCTGAGGATAAGGCATCTTGGCTCTATATTCTTCAACCTTAGTTGCTGCAGGTTTATTCCCTACAGAGGTGGTTGGATAAGCCTTCTTAGAGGGGTTACTATCAGCACTCTCAGGTGTCTGATTCCTCATTGGTGTTTGAATGCCAGGACTGGGTGCAGGATGGGCATTTAACGCCAGCTTTCCACCCTTTTCTGGCGTTTGAACGCCAGAACTGGGCAAGGAATGGGCGTTTAACGCCAACTTTTCCCCCCTTTCTGGCGTTTGAACGCTAGGAGTATTCCTCTCTGGGCTCTTACTGTCCTCAAAGGGATTTTGGGCAGTGGTTTGGTTATCCTCTGTCAGTTGTTCCTTTCTTGGCTTTTTGCTACTTTGAGCAGTGTTATTTAATGTCTTCCCACTCTTTAGTTGAACTGCTTGGCATTCTTCTGTTATCTGTTTAGATAACTACTGTTTTGTCTTATTCAACTGTGATTCTATATTCTTGTTAGCAATTTTAGTTTCTTGGAGCATCTCTTTAAATTTTGCTAATTGTTTTGTCATCAGGAGTAATTGCTGATTAAGCTCAACAAACCTGTTCTTGAGGATTAGGATCAGTAATTACTGCCATGGCTTCTTCTTTTGTAGAGGGCTCACTGCTAGAGTACAAATGTTGATTTCTAGCAACAATATCTATGAGTTTTTGAGCCTCTTCAATTGTCTTTCTCATGTGTATAGATCCACCAGCTGAGTGGTCTAAAGACATCTAAGCTTTTTCTGTAAGCCCATAGTAGAAGATGTCTAACTGTACCCACTCTGAAAACATTTCAGAGGGGCATTTCCTTAGCATACCTCTGTACCTCTCCCAGGCATTATAAAGGGATTCATTATCCTCTTGTTTAAAGCCTTGGATGTCCAGCCTCAGCTGTGTCATTCTTTTTGGAGGGTAAAATTGATTCAGGAATTTGTCTGATAATTGTCTCCATGTTTTTATACTTGCTGTGGGTTGGTTATTCAACCACCTCTTAGCTTGATTTTTTACAGAAAATGGAAACAGTAATAATCTGTAGACATCCTGATCCACCTCTTTATCACGTACTGTGTCAGCAATTTGTAAGAACTGTGCCAGAAACTCAGTAGGTTCTTCCTGTGGAAGACCGGAATACTGGCAATTTTGCTACACCATGATAATGAGTTGAGGATTTAGCTCAAAGCTGCTTGCTTTAATGGGAGGTATACAGATGCTACTCCCATATGCAGCTGTAATGGGGTTAGCATATGACCCTAGAGTCTTTCTGGACTGCTCAATTCCACTTAGGTCCATGATGGAGAAAGGAAGATGATATGGATTGCAAGTAGATTATATTTTTTTATTTAATTATAAGTGACCGAAAATAATAAACTAAAATAAATGGAAAAGAAAATAAAATAAAATTTCGAAAACTGAAAGAAAATAAAATCAAAGCAAACTGAAAACTAAATTAATTAATTAATTAAAAAGATTTTGAAATTAGCAATTAAAAAGATATGATTGAAAATTATTTTTAAAAAGATATGATTGAAAAGCTATGATTTTGAAAATTAGTGCAAAATATTGAAGATTTAAAGGAAAACACAAAGAAGACACCAGACTTAGAAATTTTTAGAAAATCACACACAAATTTTCTAAAATCTAAAGGAAAACACAAGGAAGACACCAAACTTAGAATTTTTAAAGATCAAGAAAGGACTAAGAACATGCAAATTCGAAAAATTAAAAGAAAACAAAAGCACGCAATTGACACCAAACTTAAAATATGAAACTAAACTCAAATAAAAGACTCTAAACCAACAAAAATAAAATATTCCTAATCTAAGCAGCAAGATAAACCGTCAGTTGTCCAAACTCGAACAATCCCCAGCAACGGTGCCAAAAACATGGTGCACGAAATTGCAATCACACTTTTGCAATTCCGCACAACTAACCAGCAAGTGCACTGGGTCGTCCAAGTAATACCTTACGTGAGTAAGGGTCGATCCCACGGAGATTTTCGGCTTGAAGCAAGCTATGGTTATCTTGTAACTCTTAGTCAGGAGATCAATAATTCTCATGTTTAATTGTGAAAAGTAGAAGAACATGAAATAAATACTTGTTTTGCAGTAATGGAGAACAGGTTGAGATTTTGGAGATGCTCTATCTTCTGAATCTCTGCTTTCCTACTGTCTTCTTCTTCATACACGCAAGGCTCCTTCCATGGCAAGCTGTATGTAGGGTTTCATCGTTGTCAATGGCTACCTCTCATCCTCTCAGTGAAAATGTTCAATACGCGCTCTGTCACAGCACGGCTATTCATCTGTCGGTTCTCGATCATGTCGGAATAGAATCCAGTAATTCTTTTGTGTCTGTCACTAACACCCCACAATCGTGAGTTTGAAGCTCGTCACAGTCATTCAATCCCTGAATCCTACTCAGAATACCACAGACAAGGTTTAGACCTTCCGGATCCTCAAGAATGGCCGCCAATATATTCTAGCTTATACCACGAAGATTCTGGCTAAAGAATCCAAGAGATATCCACTCAATCTAAAGTAGAACGGAGGTGGTTGTCAGGCACACATTCATAGGTGAGAATGATGATGAGTGTCATGGATCATCACATTAATCAAGTTGAGGAGCAAGTGATATCTTAGAATGGAAACAAGCGTGTTTGAATGAAAAACAGTAGTAATTGCATTAATCCATCAAGACACAGCAGAGCTCCTCACCCCCAACCATGGCGTTTAGAGACTCATGCCGTAGAAGGTACAATATGAAACGTGTAAAGTGTCATGAGGTAAAGATACAATGTCAAAAGATCCTATTTATAGTGAACTAGTAACCTAGGATATACAGAAATGAGTAAATGACGTAAAAATCCACTTCCGGGGTCCACTTGGTGTGTGCTTGGGCTGAGCATTAAAGCTTTCATGTGTAGAGAATTTTCCTGGAGTTAAACGCCAGCTTTTGTGCCAGTTTGGGCATTGAACTCCAACTTTTGTGCCAGTTCCAGCGTTAAACGCCGGGAATTCTGAAGCTGATTTGCAACGCCAGTTTGGGCCATCAAATTTCAGGCAAAGTATGGACTATTATACATTGCTGGAAAGCCCAGGATGTCTACTTTCCAACGCAATTGAGAGCACGCCAATTAGGCTTCTATAGTTCCAGAAAATCCACTTCGAGTGCAGGGAGGTCAGAATCCAATAGCATCTGCAGTCTTTTTTCAGCCTCTGAATCAGATTTTTGCTCAGGTCCCTCAATTTCAACCAGAAATTACCTGAAATCACAGAAAAATACACAAACTCATAGTAAAGCCCAGAAAAGTGAATTTTAAATAAAAACTCATAAAAACATACTAAAAACTAACTAAAATGTACTAAAAAACATACTAAAAACAGTGCCAAAACGTGTATAAATTATCCGCTCATCACTCCATTAAATACCCATCAGGCGTGATTGAAGACATGATTGTCACAATTGGGCCATTTGCCTTTCCCACTGACTTTGTAGTGCTGGAAATGGAGGAGCACAAGAGTGCAACTCTCATTCTAGGAAGACCTTTCCTAGCAACTGGACGAACCCTCATTGACGTCCAAAAAGGGGAAGTAACCCTTGAGAGTTAATGAGGATGAGTTTAGGCTGAATGCTATTGAAGCAATGAAGCACCCAGACACATCAAAAGACTGCATGCGTGTTGATATTATTGACTCCCTGGTACAGGAGATCAGTATGGCTGAGAGTCTCGAATAAGAGCTAGAGGATATCTTTAAAGATGTTCAGCCTGATCTGAAAGAACCAGAGGAAATAAAAGAACCTCTGAAAATTCCTCAGGAAGAGGAGAAACCTCCTAAACCCGAGCTCAAACTACTACCACCATCCCTAAAATATGCTTTTCTGGGAGAAGGTGAAACTTTTCCTGTAATCATAAGCTCTGCCTTAGATTCACAGGAAGAGAAAGCACTAATTCAGGTGCTAAGGACACACAAGACAGCTCTTGGGTGGTTCATTAGTGATCTCATGGGCATTAGCCCAGCCAGATGCATGCACAAGATCCTACTGGAGGATAATGCCAAACCAGTGGTTCAACAATAAAGGCGGCTAAATCTAGCCATGAAGGAGGTGGTGTAGAAAGAGGTCACTAAATTACTAGAGGCTGAAATTATTTATTCCATTTTTGATAGCCCCTGGGTGAGCCCTATCCAAGTTGTACCCAAAAAGGGAGGCATGACAGTGGTTCATAATGAAAAAAATGAACTGGTTACTACAAGAACAGTTACAGGGTGGCATATGTGTATTGACTACAGAAGACTCAATACAGCCACCAGAAAGGATCATTTTTCTTTACCATTCATAGACCAAATGCTAGAAAGGCTAGCAGGTCATGACTATTACTGCTTTCTGGATGGCTACTCAGGCTACAACCAAATTACAGTAGATCCCCAAGATTAAGAGAAAATAGCATTCACATGTCCATTCGGAGTATTTGCCTACAGAAGGATGCCATTTGGTCTATGTAATGCACCGGCAACCTTTCAGAGATGCATGTTCTCTATTTTCTCTGATATGGTGGAAAATTTTTTGTAAGTCTTCATGGACGACTTCTCAGTATTTGGAGATTCATTCAGCTCCTGTCTTGACCATCTAGCACTTGTTCTGAAAAGGTGCCAAGAGACCAAACTGGTTTTAAACTAGGAGAAATGTCACTTTATGGTGACTGAAGGAATTGTCCTTGGACACAAAATTTCGAACAAGGGGATAGAGGTGGATCAAGCCAAGGTAGAGGTAATTGAAAAATTACCACCACCTACCAATGTTAAGGCAATCCGAAGCTTTCTATGACATGCAGGATTCTATAGGAGGTTTATAAAGGATATTCGAAAAATTGCAAAATCCCTAAGCAACCTGCTAGCTACTGACACGCCATTTATCTTTTACACAGAGTGTCTGCAAGCTTTTGAGATTCTGAAGGCTAAGTTGGTCACAGCACCTGTCATATCTGCACCAGACTAGACATTACCATTTGAATTAATGTGTGATGCCAGTGACCATGCTATTGGTGCAGTATTAGGACAGAGGCATAATAAGCTTTTGCACATCATTTACTATGCTAGCTATGTTCTAAATAACGCACAGAAGAATTACACAACCACAGAAAAAGAGCTGCTTGCAGTGGTTTATGCCATTGACAAGTTTAGATCCTATCTAGTAGGATCAAAAGTGATTGTGTACACTGACCACGCTGCTCTTAAATATCTACTCACAAAGCAAGATTCAAAGCCCAGGCTCATAAGATGGGTGTTGCTTCTGTAAGAGTTTGATATAGAAATAAGAGACAGAAAAGGGACAGAGAATCAAGTAGCAGATCACCTGTCCCGGATAGAACCAGTAGAAGGGATGTCTCTCCCCCTTACTAAGATCTCAGAAACCTTTCCGGATGAGCAACTCTTTACCATTCAGGAAGTGCCATGGTTTGCAGACATTGTAAACTATAAAGCTACAAGATTCATTCCCAAAGAGTACAGCAGGCAGCAAAAGAAAAAATTACTTTCTGATGCGAAGTACTACTTGTGGGATGAACCATATCTCTTTAAGAGATGCGCAGATAGAATAATCCATAGGTGTGTGCCTAGAGAAGAGGCGCAAAAGGTCCTATGGCATTGCCATAGATCACTATATGGAGGACATTTCGAAGGTGAGCAAACAGCCACCAAAGTCCTCCAATGTGGCTTCTACTGGCCTACACTCTATAGAGATTCCTGAGAGTTTGTACGTAACTGTGACAGTTGCCAGAGAGATGGTAATCTGTCTCATGGTTACGCCATGCCTCAACAAGGGATCTTAGACATTGAGTTGTTTGATGTATGGGGTATTGACTTCATGGGGCCTTTCCCACCATCATACTCAAACACTTATATTCTGGTGGCAGTAGACTATGTATCTAAATGGGTGGAGGCAATTACAACACCCACTAACGATACTAAGACAGTATTGAAGTTCCTCTAGAAACATATCTTTAGCAGATTTGGTGTCCCTAGAGCAATAATCAGTGATGGAGGCACTCATTTCTGTAATAAACAGCTTTATACTGTCATGGTCCGATATGGAATTAGCCACAAGGTGGCAACTCTATATCATCCACAGACCAAAAGGTTCTGCTGTTTAACTCTAGGCTCAGGCTATTCCCTGGGAAACTAAAATCCCAGTGGAGAGGACCATATGTGATTACATGTGTGTCACCATATGGATATGTAGAGCTTCAAGATATTGATTTTGACAAAAAGTTCATTGTTAATGGACAGAGAGTCAAACATTATCTTGAAAGCAATTTTGAGCAAGAATGCTCAGAACTGAGACTAGATTAAGGCTCAGTAAGGTCCAGCTAAAAACTATATAAAAATAATACCAAAAAGCATATAAATTATCCGCTCATCACAACACCAAACTTAAATTGTTGCTTGTCTCCAAGCAACTGAAAACAAAATAGGATAAAAAGAAGAGAATATACAATGAATCCCACAGTATCAATGAAACTTAGTCCTAATTAGGTGAGCGGGGCTTGTAGCTTTTTGCTTCTGAATAGTTTTGGCATCTCACTTTCTCCTTTGAAATTCAGAATGATTGGCGTCTATAGGAACTCAAAATTTTAGATAGTGTTATTAATTCACCTAGTTTAGTATGTTGATTCTTGAACACATCTACTTTATGAGTCTTGGCCATGACCCTAAGCACTTTGTTTTCCAGTATTACCACCGGATACATAAATGCCACAGACACATAACTGGGTGAACCTTTTCAGATTGTGACTCGGCTTTGCTAAAGTCCCCAGTTAGAGGTATCCAGAGTTCTTAAGCACACTCTTTTGCTTTGGATCACGACTTTAACCACTCAGTCTCAAGCGTTTCACTTGGACCTGCATGCCACAAGCACATGGTTAGGGACAGCTTGATTTAGCCGCTTAGGCTTGGATTTTATTTCCTTGGGCCCTCCTATCCATTAATGCTCAAAGCCTTGGATCCTTTTTACCCTTGCCTTTTGGTTTTAAGGGCTATTGGCTTTTTCTACTTGCTTTTTCTTTTTCTTTTCTCTTTTTTTTTGCAAAATTTTTTTCTTGCTTCAAGAATCAATTTCATGATTTTTCAGATTATCAATAACATTTCTCTTTGTTCATCATTCTTTCAAGAGCTAACAACTTTAACATTCATAAACAACAAGATCAAAAATATGCACTGTTCAAGCATTCATTCAGAGAACAAAAAGTATTACCACCACATCAAAATAATTAAACTAGTTTCAAGATAAAATTTGAAATCCAAGTACTTCTTGTTCTTTTGTAATTAAGCACATTTTTCATTTAAGAGAGGTGAAGGATTCATGGAGTTATTCATAGCTTTTAAGACATAGACACTAGACACTAATGATCATGTAATGAAGACACAAAACATAGTTAAACATGAAGCTCAAAATCGAAAACAGAAAAATAAATAGACAAGGAGATTAAGGAATGAGTCCACCTTAGTGAGGGTGGCGTCTTCCTCTTGAAAATCCTATGGAGTGCTTGAGCTCCTCAATGTCTCTTCCTTGCCTTTGTTGCTCCATCCTTAGTGCATTTGGTGCTCCTATCCTTAGTTGCTCCCAATAATTGTGTGGAGGAAAATGTATCCCTTGAGGCATCTCAGGGATTTCTTGATGAGGGAATTCCTCATGCTCTTGTTGAGGTCCATGAGTGGGCTCTCTTGTTGTGCAGTCAAATGCTCTATTACTGAGCTATGGACCATTGAGATGAATCTCTCCATCTCCTATAACTCGGAGTGGAAGCTTTTGCCTTCTCTTTCCTCTTTCTAGAGGTTTCTCCGGCCTTAGGTGCCATAAATGGTTATGGAAAAATAAAAAGTAATGCTTTTACCACACTAAACTTAAAATATTTGCTCGTCCCTGAGCAAAAGATGAAAGAAAGACGTAGAAGAAGAAGAAAATAGAAGAGATGGAAGGTGTATGTATTTTGGCCAATGGGAGGGGAAGGTGTGTATGATGTGTGAAAAGGAAGGAGTGAAGAGGGGTATTTATAGAAAAAGGGAAGGAGAGTGGCTGAAAGGTTTGGGTGTGTTTGGGAGGGAAATGGTTTTGAATTTTTGAAGGTGGGTGGGTTTTTTTGGGGAAGAGTGTTGTAGAAAAGTGTGAAGAGGAGAGAGAATGAGTTGAGGTTAGTGGGGATCCTGTGGGGTCCACAGATCCTGAGGGCTCAAGGAATTCTTCATCCCTGCTCCAATTGGGCGTTTACAACGCCTTAGAGTGCAATTCTGGCATTTAAACGCCAGTCTGCTGCCATGTTCTGGCGTTTAAACCCCAGCTTTTATTCCTGTTATGGCGTTTAAACGCCATACTACTGTGTGTTTTTGGCGTTTAACGCCAGATTGTTGCCCTGTTCTGGCATTTAAATGCTAGTCTGGTGCCCTATTCTGGCATTTAAAGACCCAGAAAGGTTCCAGATTGGGCATTTAATCGCCCATTTTGCTACCCTTACTCGCGTTTAAATGCCAGTAAGTCCTTCCTCCAGGGTGTGCTATTTTCAATGCTATTTTTTATTTTTTTCTTTATTTTTGTAATTGTCTTTGTGACTTCACATGATCATCAACCTAAAAGAAAATAAAAAAATAATATAGATAAAATTAAAATAAAATTGGGTTGCCTCCCAATAAGTGCTTCTTTATTGTCTTTAGCTGGACCTCACTGAATATTATTCTAGTCTCAGTTTTGAGCACTCTTGCTCAATATTGCTTTCAAGATAGTGTTTGACTCTTTGTCCATTAACAATGAATCTTTTATCAGAGTCAGTATCTTGAAGCTCCACATATCCATATGGTGACACACTTGTAATCACATATGGTCCCCTCCACCGAGATTTTAATTTCCCAGGGAATAATTTGAGTCTAGAGTTAAATAGCAGGACCTTTTGTCCTGGTTCAAAGACTCTGGATGACAATTTCTTGTCATGCCATCTTTTTGCTTTCTGCTTGTAAATTTTTGCATTTTCAAAAGCATTGAGCCTGAACTCCTCTAGCTCATTCAACTGGAGCAATCTTTTCTCTCTAGCTAATGTAGCATCAAGGTTTAGGAATCTAGTTGCCCAGTAGGCTTTGTGTTCCAGTTCCACGGGCAGATGACAAGCTTTGCCATACACAAGTTGGTATGGAGAAGTTCCTATAGGAGTCTTGAATGCTGTTCTGTATGCCCACAGAGCTTCATCCAAGCTTTTTGCCCAATCATTTCTACGGGCCATTACAGTCCGTTCCAATATTCTTTTTAGTTCTCTATTCGAGACCTCAGCTTGCCCATTTGTCTGTGGATGATATGGAGTTGCTACCTTGTGGCTAATTCCATACCGGATCATAGCAGAGTAAAGCTGTTTATTGCAGAAATGAGTGCCTCCATCACTGATTATTGCTCTGGGGACACCAAATCTACAGAAGATGTATTTCTGGAGGAACTTTATCACTGTTTTAGTATTACTAGTGGGTGTTGCAATTGCCTCTATCCATTTAGATACCTAGTCTACTACCACCAGAATATAAGTGTTTGAGTATGAAGGTGGGAAAGGCCCCATGAAGTCAATACCCCATACGTCAAACAATTCAATCTCTAAGATCCCTTGCTGAGGCATGATATAACCATGAGGCAGATTACCAGCTCTCTGGCAACTGTCAAAGTTCCGTACAAACTCTTGGGAGTCTTTATAGAGAGTTAGCCAGTAGAAGCCACATTGGAGGACTTTTGTGGCTGTTCGCTCACTTCCGGAATGTCCTCCATATTGTGATCCATGGCAGTGCCAAATGATCCTCTGTGCTTCTTCTCTAGGTATGCACCTATAGATTAATCCATCTACGCATCTCTTAAAGAGATATGGTTTATCCCACAAGTAGTACTTTGCATCAGAAATTAATTTTTTCGTTTGCTGCCTGCTGTACTCTTTGGGTATGAACCTTGCAGCCTTATAGTTTGCAATGTCTGCAAACCATGGTACTTCCTGAATGGCAAAGAGTTGCTCATCCGAAAAGGTTTCAAAGATCTCAGTGATGGGGAGGGACGCCACTTCTACTGGTTCTATCTGGGACAGGTGATCTGCCACTTGGTTTTCTATCCCTTTTCTGTCTCTTATTTCTGTATCAAACTCTTGTAGAAGCAGCACCCACCTTATGAGCCTGGGTTTTGAATCCTACTTTGTGAGTAGATATTTAAGAACAGCATGGTCAGTGTACATAATCACCTTTGATCCTACCAAATAGGATCTGAACTTGTCAATGGCATAAACCACTGCAAGCAATTCCTTTTCTGTGGTTGTGTAATTCTTCTGTGCATCATTTAGGACACAGCTGGCATAGTAAATGACATGCAAAAGTTTGTCATGCCTCTGTCCCAATACTGCACCAATGGTATGGTCACTGGCATCACACATCAGTTCGAATGGTAATGTCCAGTTTGGTGCAGAAATGACTGGTGCTGTAACCAGCTTGGCTTTCAGGGTCTCAAACCCCTGCAGACACTTTGTGTCAAATATAAATGGCGTGTCAGCAGCTAGGAGATTACTTAGAGGTTTTGCGATTTTTGAAAAATCCTTTATAAACCTCCTATAGAATCCTGCATGCCCCAGAAAGCTTCTGATTGCCTTAATATTGGTAGGTTGTGGAATTTTTCCAATTACCTCTACCTTAGCTTGATCCACCTCTATTCCTCTGTTTGAGATCTTGTGCCCAAGGACGATCCCTTCAGTCACCATAAAGTGACATTTTTCCCAGTTCAAAACCAGGTTAGTCTCTTGGCACCTTTTTAGAATAAGTGTCAGGTGATCAAGACAAGAGCTGAATGAGTCTCCATATACTGAGAAGTTATCCATGAAGAATTCCAGAAATTTCTCCACCACATCAGAGAAAATAGAGAGCATGCATCTCGGAAAGGTTGCAGGTGCATTACACAGTCCAAATGGCATCCTTCTGTAGGTAAATACTCCGGATGAACATGTGAATGTTATTTTCTCTTGATCCTAGGGATCTACTGCAATTTGGTTGTAGCCTGAATAGCCATCCAAAAAGCAGTAATAATCATGACATGCTTCTTTCTAGCATCTGGTCTATGAATGGTAAAGGAAAATGATTCTTTCTGATGGCTGTATTGAGTCTTCTGTAGTCAATACACATGCGCCACCCTGTAACTGTTCTTGTGGGAATCAGTTCATTTTTCTCATTAGGAACTACTGTCATGCCTCCCTTCTTGGGGATGACTTGGACAGGGCTCACCCAGGAGCTATCAGAAATTAGATAAATAATCCCAGCCTCTAGTAATTTAGTGACCTCTTTCTGCACCACTTCCTTCATGGCTGGATTCAGCCGCCTTTGTGGTTGAACCACTGGCTTAGCATTATCCTCCAAGAGAATTTTGTGCATGCATCTAGCTAGGCTAATGCCCTTAAGGTCACTTATGGACCACCCAAGAGCTATCTTGTGTATCCTTAGCACTTGAATCAATGCTTCCTCTTCCTGTGACTTTAATGTAGAGCTTATGATCATAGAAAAAGTGTTGTCTTCTCCTAGAAATGCATCTTTCAGGGATGGTGGCAGTGGTTTGAGCTCTGGTTTGGGGGACTTTTCCTCTAATTGAGGAGTTTTTAGAGGTTCTTCTAATTCCTCTGGCTCCTCTATATCAGGATGAACATCTTTAAATATGTCTTCTAGCTCCGATTCGAGACTCTCAGTCATATTGACTTCTTCTACCAGAGAGTCAATCAGATCCACTTTCATGCAGTCTTTTGGTGTGTCTGGATACTGCATAGCTTTGGCAGCATTCAACGTAAACTCATCCTCATTGACTCTCAGGGTCACTTCCCCCTTTTGGACATCAATGAGGGTGCGTCCAATTGCTAGGAAAGGTCTTCCTAGAATGAGAGTTGCACTCTTGTGCTCCTCTATTTCCAGCACTACAAAGTCAGTGAGAAAGGCAAATGGCCCAACCTTGACAATCATGTCCTCAATTATGCCTGATGGGTATTTAATGGAGCCATCAGCAAGTTGAAGACAGATCCGGGTTGGTTTGATCTCTTCGGTCAAACCAAGCTTTATGATAGTGGATGCAGGGATTAGGTTGATACTTGCCCCTAGATCACATAGAGCTATCTTGGTGTAAATTCCTTCTAATGTGCATGGTATCATAAAGCTTTCGAGATCCTTAAGCTTCTCTGGTAAACTTTTTAGAATGACTGCACTGCATTCCTCAGTGAAAAAAACTTTTTCAGTTTCTCTCTAATCCTTCTTATGGCTTAAGATTTCTTTCATGAACTTAGCATAAGAGAGTATTTGCTCAAGTGCTTCTGCAAACAGAATCTTTATTTCAAGAGTCCTGAGATAGTCTGCAAAGTGGGCAAATTGCTTATCCTGTTCTGCTTGGCGGAGTTTCTGAGGATAAGGTATTTTGGCTTTATATTCTTCAACTTTGGTTGCTACAGGTTTATTTCCTACAGAAGCAGGCTAAGACACCTTCTTGAGGGAGTTATTATCAGCACTTGTGGGTGTCTGATCCCTTACTGGCGTTTGAACGCCAGGATTGGGCGTTGGATTGGCGTTTAACGCCAGATTCCTACCCAAACGCCAGAATTGAACATGGAATTGGCATTTAACGCCAACTTTTCACCCTTTTCTGGCGTTTGAACGCCAGAACTGGGCATCCACTGGGCGTTTAATGCCAGTTTGTCACCCTTTTCTGGCGTTTGAATGCCAGAATCATTCCTCTCTGAGCTCTTACTGTCCTCGGAGGGATTTTGGGTAGTATTCTGTTCATCGTCTGTCAGCTGTTCTTTCCTTGGCATTCTGCTGCTTTGAGTTGATGTATTTAATATTTTTCCACTCTTTAATTGAACAGCTTGACATTCTTCTATTATTTGTTTATATAACTGTTGTCTTTTCTGGTCAAGTTGTGCTACCATATTCTTATTAGCATCCCAAGTATCTTGTAATAATTCTTTAAATTTTGCTAACTGTTTTATCAGAGTAAGTGATGACAAGTCATCATATACCCATTTTTCAAGCTAATTTCACTTGTTTCACTAGTCTTTATGCACTTTCTTGCATCCTAATTAAGTAATTTGGAATTAAAATGCATGACTTTTTTGAATCAAACAACCACCATTAAATTGATGCTAAATCATGAGGTTTGAGCTAAAATTAATTGATTTTTAATGAATTATAAACCTTATGAGTTTGGAGATACTTTGATTGGTTGCTTTGGTTTCTTGTAGGTGAAGAAAGGAAGAAAAGAAGAAAAACGTGGCTTAAGAAGTGTGGCCATGGAAGGAGAAGTGTGGTGCAACATAGAAGGAGGAAGCAAACACTGCTCTCCACAAGAGCACACTGCTCTCCAAGAGAGCAGCATAATGAACCAAGCCTCCAAAATATCACTGCCCTGCCCACAATAAGAGCGGAGCACAATTCTATGCCAAGGACCAAAGGAAGCAAAAATTCTGCCCTGCCCTCCTCAAGAGCAATATCGGGCTTCATCCAAGAAAAATTCAAAGGAAATTGCTCTCCTAGTGTTACTCATGGGTTTCGAACCCAAGAACAAGGAGGAAAGGAGTAGCGCTCAAATACAAGGAAAACAAGCAAAAAATTGGCTTGTTTTCAATCTCCAAGAATCGAACACAGCACCATGAGGAAGCAAGGAACTAGGCGCTACTTTGGTGCCAAAAAAACCAAGGAAAAAGGGGCAGCGTGTGCTTCCACCAGGTTTCGAACCTGGGACCTCACCCTTGGTTGCCTTGCTGCGCTAACCACAAGGAGAGCAGAGCAGCATTTCTTGGCACGGGCAGCACACAAGCGCGCACACAAGCACGGACGGCCAGGAGCATCACGCGCAGCCTGGACACACGGAAGGCAAGCATGCACGCACACTGCCCTGCTCTCCGCAAGGGCAGGGCAGCATCCTGATGCTACACACGCTTAGCACGCACGCAATGAGGCCGCATGCACAATTTTCCTGCTCTGCCCTCCACAAGAGCAGAGCAGCCTCCTGGAGCCAACTTCTTCATGGGCTAAAAATTGGATTAAAAATCCAATTTAATTTATTTCTTCACCAAATCAAAAGCCCATCCAAATTCCAAAATCCAAGAATAGAAAGTGTATAAATAGGAGATAGTTTGATGTAATTAGGACCTTTTCTTTTGATTTTTGAATTCTTACATTTTGAGATTTCATTTTCTTTGAGAGCTTTGAACTGAGATCTGAGAGAATTGGGAAGGAGAATTGATCTCTCTTCTTCCTTGTTCTTGCTTGAGCATTTTTACTTTTCTTGTTTGAATCTTGAGTGTGAAGAATTGAGGAATTTCTGTCTCAATCTCCATTTAAGATCTCTTGGATTTTCCAACTGCATAATTGAGCTCAATTTCATTTTCTTACTGCTGCTGAGCTAAATTTCTTTTCCTTACCGCTGCAATCTTTAATTTCTTGTTAATTGCTTTGTGAACTTGGATCTGGGAAGGCAATTGAGATCTAGACTTTGCTATCTAGTCTCTGGAGTCCTGAGATCCACTTTTCCTTTTGGTTCTTCTGTTGAACCCCTGCTGCAATTAAATTTCCATTTCTGTTTGAGATCTAGTCAATTCCAATTCATCTCTTGCTTTGATAATTGCTGCAAGTTAATTTCCCTTGCTTAAATTCTGAATTCCTAGTCCTCAAAACCCTTTTTCCATTTAAGCAATCTATATTTCTTGCACTTTAAGTTACTGCAATTTACATTTCTTGCACTTTAAGTTTCAGTCATTTAATTTCTTGTTCTTTAAGATTCAGCTCCTTTACTTTCAGTTCTCTTTAATTTCTGTAATTCATCCCTCTCCCTTTACATTTTCTGCTATTTACTTACTGTTGGATACAAAATCACTCAACCAATACTTGATTCGCTTGACTAAATCAACCACTGAACTAAAATTGCTCAATCCTTCAATCCCTGTGGGATCGACCTCACTCCCGTGAGTTTTATTACTTGATGTGACCCGGTACACTTGCCGGTGAGTTTGGTGTTGGATTGTTTTCCACACATCAAGTTTTTGGCGCCGTTGCCGGGGATTAAAATATATTGACAATGATTTAGTGAAGTGGAGGTCTAGATCAAGCACTTTTTCTTTTCTGTTTCTTTAATTTTTAATTAACCCATTAACTGTTTGAATTTTTGCTTAAACTAACTAAAACTTCATTCTAGCAATAGATTGAAGTTTCACTGGTTTTCTGGTTCTGTGTGTTTCTTGTTGTGTGTTTGTATGTCAGGTATAGGAAGATCTTCTCCTATTCTCTCTGAAATTGACCAAAGAACTCTTCGAAGATTAAGAAGAGCTGAAAGAGGGAAGAACATTGTTGGAGAAGAAGAATCTGAGGAGGAATTCCAAGAGATAAAAGGAGATCCATCAAATCTCAATCAACCAGAAGGAGGGGCCAACAATAACCCACAACAAAGGAGAGTACTGGCTTCCTACACATTTGCAAATGCTAGACATTGTGGAAGTAGCATTCTTACCCCTAATGTCAATGCAAACAACTTTGAACTTAAGCCACAACTCATCATATTGGTCTAAAACAACTGCTCTTTTGGAGGAGGGCCATTGGAGGACCCGAATCAACATCTATCCACTTTCTTGAGGATCTGTGACACAGTTAAAAGCAATGGAGTGCACCCTGACATATACAAGCTGCTGTTGTTCCCATTCTCTCTCAGGGACAAAGCCACTCAATGGCTAGAAACATTTCCAAAGGAGAGCATCAACACTTGGGATGACTTGGTGAGCAAGTTTCTTGCCAAGTTTTACCCCCCTCAAAGGATCATAAGATTGAAGACTGAGGTGCAGACATTCACTCAAATGGATGCTGAAAATCTATATGAGGCATGGGAAAGATATAAGGCTCTGCTGAGGAAATGTCCACCAGAGATGTTCACTGAGTGGGACAAGCTGCAGAACTTCTATGAAGGACTTACTCTGAAGGCTCAAGAGGCACTTGATCACTCAGCTGGAGGATCATTGCAATTAATGAAAACTGCAGAGGAAGCTCAGAACCTCATTGATATGGTGGCCAACAACCAATATTTCTTTGCTCACCAAAGGCAACGCCAACCATCACAGAGGAAGGGAGTGCTAGAATTGGAAGGATTGGCTACAATTTTGGCTCAACACAAAGTGATGCAGCAGCAGATTCAGCAACAATTTGAGCAAATGGCCAAGAAAATTGATAGCCTTCAGGTTGCATCAGTGAGTGCCACAAGCCAACCATCAACTCCTTGGGGGCAGAATGAAGATAACCAAGAAGAACAGCAACAAAAGCAAGTGCACTATATGCACAACCAAAATTCTGGATCAAATGAGGTGTATGGTGACACCTACAATCCATCTTGGAAGAACCACCCAAACCTTAGGTGGGGAGATAACCACAACCAAAACCAACAACCATGGCAAAGGAACTCAGCTCAAAACACTCCAAGAAACAACCAAAATCACAATCAGCAGCCAACTAACCAAAATTTTTACAGAAAACCCCAAAATAATTACCCCAACTTCAACCATTATCCACCCAATAACCAACCAACTAACCAAAACACTCACCATCATCCATCAACACCCCAAAACCAACCAATCTCACAAGACTCTCAGAGGATTACTAATCTGGAGATGCTCATGGAGAAGATGATGAAGAACCAAGAATTGACAACAAAGAACCAAGAAGCTTCCATGAAGATCCTAGAAAGGCAAATTGGACAAATCTCCAAGCAGATTTCTATTGAAAGACCTTCAAGCTCACTACCAAGTGATACCATCCCTAATCCAAAGGAAGAGTGCAAAGCTGTGCAATTAAAAAGTGGAAAGACATTGGTGGATGGCAACCAAGGGGCAACCAAGAAGCTCATGAAGAGTGACAAAGAACCAACAGAGAAAGATGAAGCTAACAACAAAGACATAACAAACAAGAATGTCCCAGAAAAGCTCACAGAAGAGAACAACCAACAAAAAAATTTAAAGAAGGGAAAGCAGATCATGGAAGAACCAAATCCAATACAGCAGCAAGTGGAGAAGAGTCTTACACCTTCACTACCTTATCCACAGAGATTCCAAAAAGAAGAAAAGGATCAACATTTCCACAAATTCATTGAGACTTTCAAGAAGCTAGAGATCAACATACCCTTGGCTGAGGCATTAGAGCAAATGCCTCTATATGCCAAGTTCTTAAAGGAGCTCATCAATAAGAAAAGGAGTTGGAATGAGAAGGAGACTGTAATGCTCAGTGAAGAATGCAGTGCACTAATCAGAAAAAGGCTCCCTCCCAAGCTTGAAGATCCTGGAGGTTTCTTCCTACCTTGCACTATTGGAAGTCTATTCATCAACAAGGGGATGTGCGACTTAGGAGCAAGTATAAATCTAATTCCATCTTCTTTAGTGAAAAAGCTTGGCATAGGAGAGGTGAAACCAATACAGATGTCCTTGGAATTGGTGGACCAATCAGTGGTATATCCTAAAGGGTTGATTGAAAACCTTTTAGTTAAGGTTGACAAGTTCATCTTTCCTGCAGACTTTGTGATCCTAGATTTAGCAGAGAATGAGAATGACTCCATAATACTTGGTCGACCATTTTTGGCCACTGCTAGAGCCATTGTAGATATAAAGCAGGGAGAGCTAACCCTCAGGATGCATGAGGAAAGCATCACCTTGAAAGTGTTTCCAGAATCACAAAGTAATGAAGAAACAAGCAAGACAAGTAGTGACTATCTTCCAAGGCAAGCAACCAACAACACAGTAGAACAGAAGAATGAGCAGGTGCAAGGAGGGGAAAGAATTCAAAAAGAGGCCGGGTTGATAAACAAAAAGGGAGGTATCACAACTCAAGTCACTGTCAAGGGAGACAGATCAACAAGAAAGAAAAAGAAGAAAAACAAGAAGAAGACTTACAAAGGGTGGAAGAATAAAAAAATCCCAACTGAAGGATTCTCCAAAGGTGACAAGGTGCAATTAGTATATCAGCAGCTGGGAACAAAAGATCATTACACTGTCAACCAAGTACTCTCTCTTGAGCACATTGAAATTGAGCATCAAGGCACACAGAGAAAGCTTACAGTGAGAGGGGACAAGTTGAGACATCACCAGCATCAACCACCCTAAAGGGAGTTCAATGTCAAGCTAGTGACAATAAAAGAGCGCTTCATGGGAGGCAACCCATGATTTAAGATTCCTGTCTTTTCTTTTATTCAATAAGCTATGATTACCTAAGCATGATTTTGAACTTTCATACTTGATAAATGCATACATTGTTTTAAAGCATATGTCAGACTTCTAAGTTTGGTGTGCCTTAAGGCACACCCAAAATTTGTTTTCAAAAAAAAAAGAGAGGGAAGGGGTATTCTTGGAACATATGCATAGTCATTTTGATAAAGCATATGACCAAACACTAAGTTTGGTGTCTGCATGTGTAACAATGTTCAGAAGATCATTTCCATTCATGGAATCAAAATCATACATGGATCATGCATTATTACATTTTGGAATAAATTCCCATCTTATGATCAAACCACCGTATATATTTATGTGCTAAGGCTAGTTGTTTTGGTTTATTTAGGAAAAGGAGGTTGAGATAAATACAAGGAGGGGAGGGGCCACGGCTAGGACAAGCCAAGTGAGGAGTGGTCACATGTGCCT
The DNA here is from genome assembly GCF_014773155.1 of Arachis stenosperma. Taxonomy (NCBI): domain Eukaryota; kingdom Viridiplantae; phylum Streptophyta; class Magnoliopsida; order Fabales; family Fabaceae; genus Arachis; species Arachis stenosperma. The sequence goes on along the minus strand of NC_080382.1, from coordinate 31,017,535 downwards.
AGAGAAGTGTGCTCCTTGGGAAGTAGAATCTACATGCATGCACCATCGAACACCTAAATACATGCAACCAATGAGAAGAGGATCCTCGTCAAGCCTTAACAATGCATGCAAGCCGTTTAATCCATGAGCCCTCTATATGTTCAACTCAATCTCAACCCTTCATGATCACCAACGAACTCCCCCCTCAATTATTGTGGTTTTGTTAGAAACTTTGAAGAACCTGCCTATAAATAGCCGTTAGCACTAAATGGCTTACACATTCATACAAACTACCTTCACTTGTAAACCATAATCTCTTCTACTCCCAAAACTAAGGCCATCAATTCCCTTCTCTTACACAACAAAACTGAACATCATCCCAAACACAACCCACTTTTCCCTTCTTCACACCACTTCTAATGGCATCTTCGAGCTCAAAAAGAAGGCCAGGAAAGGAACCAATGGTGACCGAACCCCCATCTTATGATGCAAGAAAATTTAGGTCCCAATTCCATGAAGGAAGATATCACAGACTCATAAAGATAAGGCATGTCATTTACGAGAATGGCCTTGAGCTAAAGGAAGGGGAATATCCCATCATGAGGCAAATCACTAAAGAGAGAAGGTGGGAGCTTCTATGTGATCCTCTTGCCAACATGAGTGCAGTCATGATCAGGGAATTTTATGCAAACGCTGTAAAAGAGAACAAAGACAGCACCTCCTACAAGAGTTATGTCAGAGGAGTTGAAGTATATTTCAGTCCAGCAGCCATCACAAGAGCTCTGAAGTTGAGGACAATAAAATATGGAGAGCCCAGTTATGAGATCAGATTGAAGATGGAAAATAATCCTGATGAGATCTTACAAGGGCTATGCATAGAAGGCACAGACTGGGAACGAGATTCAAAAGGAGTCCCAAGCTATTTAAAAAGGATGAATCTCACCCCTGTGGCCAAGGGGTGGTACGAGATAGTAAGGAGATCCATCCTTCCCACTGGAAACTCATCATGGGTCACAATCAAGCGAGCACTTTTGACATACTGCATCATACATGGAGGTGAAATCAATCTTGCACAACTCATAGTCGACAGTATTCAAGAAATAGCTGACAGCACAAGCAAATCAAGTAGGCTTGGTCATCCAAGCACCATCCTCAGGTTATGCAACAAAGCTGGAGTCATCTTTGAGGATGAGGATACAGAAAAAGTGAAGAAAGGGAAAGGAATCACCAAGAGGAGCATGGAGGGGTTGAATGAAGAAGATGATCAAGAGGGAGTGGTAGCTCCCAGACAAAGAAGATCTCAAAGAGAGGAAGAGCAAGAGCAAGCTCATGGTGCCATAGACATGAGCCAGCTACAAAGAGCAACTGAAGAGCTATCTCAGCAACTCATGCAAACTCAACAAGAGCAAAATCAAGGGCGCCAAGAGCAATATCTAGAGCCTCATCCAGAGTTTCGGGAGCAATATTTGAGGGATAAAGAGGAGCGAGAAGCTTGGCAGCGTCAAATGGAGGAGAGGCAAGAGAGCTGGCAACAACAGATGATGACTCAACAGCAAGAATTTCAAACAAAGATTCTTGAAGAACAAAGGGAGCAATACAAAGTATTCAAAGAATCATATGATAAGCTGTACTTTAGTCAAGCTAAAGCAGGGGAATATAGTCACAACCTGTATCAATGGAAGAATATTCATCATACCATGGGAGAAGTTAGATATGTGCAAAGAATGGAGAGTGATGAAAACATACAAGCAAGGTTGGAGTACTTGACCCACGATTTGCCAACATTCAGTCCACAGATCAAGCCATTTGAGCAATGCCCTGAATTTGAAGCCAAGTAGCAAGCAAGGTCTCATCACTATACGGAGGTAACACTTAACAGATTGGAAGAAGTTGGGCTCTCAGGACTCTTAGATTCTGTCTGGGATAGAAGATGCCCTGGTGAAGAAGCCCGAGACTATTCCAAGCTAGGGAAGAGAAAGAAGAAAAAGGGAGAATCAAGCAGCAGCCACAATCATTAGAAGGTGGCAAAGTTCTTTCATACTTCTAATAAGGAAATGCATGTCTGAAACATGATATGCCTCCACTGTTTATTTCCTTTTATTCCATTTTCATGCACTTTTTATTGTTCAATAAGTAGCTAGAGAAATGATCTGCATGATGTTTGTCATTCATCACTTAGCTAAATTTTGTTTTGTTTCCCATATGCTTGAATAAAAGAGAATTGTTTGAATTAGAAAGTAAATATCCAATGTTGCATACGTTAGAATGGAAGTTAATGGTGGTGTATGTGTTTGATTGAATGCATAACTCATGAAATAATTGCTACATAATGTCATTTTCATTGAAGTGTGAGCTAGCTTGCTATCATAAAGGTTCCTATCAGTAAAGAAAAAAAAATCCCTTGAGAACAAAATAAAACAGAAAGAAAAGGAAGAAGAAAAAGCCAATGTGGCAAGAAAAACAAAGAATAAAGGCTGGACACCAATAGCTTGGACCCTAGGACACATGCCTGTGGTGTTCTTGTACTAGGATATGCTTGGACAAGTAAATTCTGAGGGGTATTTCAAAACCCGGTCACTTAGATCAACTGATTTGGGATGGCCAATTGAAAGTCCACAACAAAGAGCAACTTAGATACAGAACATTTAGTTATCCAAAGAGATGCTGGGTGATGAGCGGATAATTTATACGCTTTTTGGCATTGTTTTTAGTATGTTTTTAGTATATTTTAGTTAGTTTTTATTACATTTTTATTAGTTTTTAGTTAAAATTCACTTTTCTGGGCTTTACTATGAGTTTGTGTATTTTTTTGTGATTTCAGGTATTTTCTGGCTGAAATTGAGGGACCTTAGCAAAAATCTGATTCAGAGGCTGAAAAGGACTGCAGATGCTGTTGGATTTTGACCTCCCTGCACTCGAAGTGGATTTTCTGGAGCTACAAAAGCCCAATTGGCGCGCTCTCAATTGTGTTGGAAAGTAGACATCCTGGGCTTTCCAGCAATGTATAATAGTCCATACTTTGCCCGAGATTTGATGGCCCAAACCGACGTTGCAAATCAGCTTCAGAATTCCTGGCGTTTAACGCCGGAACTGGCACAAAAATTAGAGTTAAACGCCCAAACTGGCATAAAAGCTGGCATTTAACTCCAGAAAAAGTCTCTACACATGAAAGCTTCAATGCTCAGCCCAAGCACACACCAAGTGGACCCCGGAAGTGGATTTTTACGTCATTTACTCATTTCTGTATACCCTAGGTTACTAGTTCACTATTAATAGGACCTTTTGATATTGTATCTGGACCTCATGACACTTTACACGTTTCTCATTGTATCTTCTACAGCATGAGTCTCTAAACTCCATGGTTGGGGGTGAGGAGCTCTGTTGTGTCTTGATGGATTAATGCAATTACTACTGTTTTTCATTCAATCACGCTTGCTTCTATTCTAAGATATCACTTGTTCCTAAACTTGATGAATGTGATGATCCGTGACACTCATCATCATTCTCACCTATGAACGTGTGCCTGATAACCACCTCCGTTCTACCTTAGATTGAGTAGATATCTCTTTGATTCCTTAAGCAGAATCTTCGTGGTATAAACTATAATTGATGGCGGCATTCAAGAGAATCCGGAAGGTCTAAACCTTGTCTGTGGTATTCTGAGTAGGATTCAAGGATTGAATGACTGTGACGAGCTTCAAACTCCTGAAGGCTGGGCGTTAGTGACAGACGCAAAAGAATCACTGGATTCTATTCCGACCTGATTGAGAACCGACAGATGATTAGCCGTGCTGTGACAGAGCGTGTTGAACATTTTCACTGAGAGGATGGGAGGTAGCCATTGACAACGGTGAAACCCTACATACAGCTTGCCATGGAAGGAGTCTTGCGTGCTTGAAGAAGAAGACAGTAGGAAAGCAGAGATTCAGAAGATAGAACATCTCCAAAACCTCAACCTGTTCTCCATCACTGCAAAATAAGTACTGATTTCATGTTCTTTTACTTTTTACAATCAACCCTGATAATTATTGATATCCTGACTAAGAGTTACAAGATAACCATAGCTTGCTTCAAGCCAACAATCTCCGTGGCATCGACCCTTACTCGCGTAAGGTATTACTTGGACGACCTAGTGCACTTGCTGGTTAGTTGTGCGGAATTGCAAAAGTGTGATTGCAATTTCGTGCACCAAGTTTTTGGCGCCGTTGCCGGGGATTGTTCGAGTTTGGACAACTGACGGTTTATCTTGTTGCTTAGATTAGGAATATTTTATTTTTGTGGTTTAGAGTCTTTTATTTGAGTTTAGTTTTATATTTTAAGTTTGGTGTCTTCTTTGTGTTTTCCTTCAAATTTTCGAAATTTTGTGTTTGATTTTCAAAAAAATTTTAAGTTTGGTGTCTTTTGTGCTTTTATTCACTTAAAAAAAAATTTTTTGTTCTTGGTGTTCATCTTGAACTTCAAAGTGTTCTTGGTGTTCATCTTGACATTCAAAGTTTTCTTGTTTGTTCTCTTTGTTTTGATCTAAAATTTCTAAGTTTCGTGTGTTTTTTTTGTTTTTCTCTTTCCTCATTAAAATTTAAAAATCAAAAAATATCCTTTCCTTATTTTACTCATAATTTTCGAAATTTTGCATTAAATTAGTCAAAGATTTTCAAAATCATATCTTTTTTTTAGTCAAGTCAAAATTCTAATTTCAAAAATTGATCTTTTCAAATCTTTTTCAAAAATCAAATCTTTTTAATTTCTTCAATCATATATTTTCAATCATTTTTTTTTATTTTCAATCATATCTTTTTAATTGATTAATTAATTTAGTTTTCAATTTGCTTTGATTTTATTTTCTTTTAGTTTTCGAAATTTTACTTTATTTTCTTTTCCATTTATTTTATTTCATTATTTTCGGTCACTTTTAATTAAAAAAAAAATTTTACTTTACCTGTGAATCCATATCATTTCCCTTTCTCCATCATGGACCTAAGTGGAATTGAGCAGTCCAGAAGGACTCTGGAGTCATATGCTAACCCCATTACAGCTGCATATGGGAGTAGCATCTGTATACCTCCCATTAAAGCAAGCAGCTTTGAGCTAAATCCTCAACTCATTATCATGGTGCAGCAAAATTGCCAGTATTCCGGTCTTCCACAGGAAGAACCTACTGAGTTTCTGGCACAATTCTTACAAATTGCTGACACAGTACGTGATAAAGAGGTAGATCAGGATGTCTACAAATTATTACTGTTTCCATTTGCTATAAAAGATCAAGCTAAGAGGTGGTTGAATAACCAACCCACAGCAAGCATAAAAACATGGAGACAGTTATTAGACAAATTTCTGAATCAATTTTACCCTTCAAAAAGGATGACACAGCTAAGGCTGGACATCCAAGGCTTTAAACAAGAGGATAATGAATCCCTTTATAATGCCTGGGAGAGGTATAGAGGTATGCTAAGAAAATGCCCCTCTGAAATGTTTTCAGAGTGGGTACAGTTAGACATCTTCTACTATGGGCTTACAGAAAAAGCTCAGATGTCTCTAGACCACTCAGCTAGTGGATCTATACATATGAGAAAGACGATTGAAGAGGCTCAAGAGCTTATAGATACTATTGCTAAAAATCAACATTTGTACTCTAGCAATGAGTCCTCTACAAAAGAAGAAGTTATGGCAGTAGCCACTGTTCCTAATCCTCAAGAACAGATGGTTGAGCTTCATCAGCAATTACACCTGATGACAAAACAGTTAGCAGAATTTAAAGAGATGCTCCAAGAAACTAAAATTGCTAACAAGAACATAGAATCACAGTTGAATCAGACAAAACAGCAGTTATCTAAACAGATAACAGAAGAATGCCAAGCAGTTCAACTGAGGAGTGGAAAGACATTGAATAACACTGCTCAAAGTGGCAAAAAGCCAAGAAAGGAACAAGTGACAGAGGATAACCAGACCACTGTCCAAAATCCCTCTGAGGACAGTAAGAGCCCAGAGAGGAACACTCCTGGCGTTCAAACGCCAGAAAGGGGGGAAAAGTTGGCGTTAAACGCCCATTCCTCACCTAATCCTGGCGTTCAAACGCCAATGAGGAATCAGACACCTGAGAGTGCTGATAGTAACCCCTCTAAAAAGGCTTCTTCAACCACCTCTGTAGGGAATTAACCTACAACAACTAAGGTTGAATAATATAAATCCAAGATGCCTTATCCTCAGAAACTCCGCCAAGCGGAACAGGATAAACAATTTGCCCACTTTGCAGACTATCTAAGGACTCTTGAAATAAAGATTCCGTTTGCAGAGGCACTTGAGCAAATACCTTCTTATGCTAAGTTCATGAAAGAGATCTTAAGTCATAAGAAGGATTGGAGAGAAACTGAAAAAGTATTTCTCACTGAAGAATGCAGTGCAGTCATTCTGAAAAGCTTACCAGAGAAGCTTAAAGACCCTGGAAGCTTTATGATACCATGCACATTAGAGGGTACTTGTACCAAGAAAGCTCTATGTGATCTTGGGGCAAGTATCAACCTTATACCTGCATCCACTATCAGAAAGCTTGGCTTGACTGAAGAAGTCAAACCAACCCGAATATGCCTCCAACTTGCTGATGGCTCTATTAAATATCCATCAGGCATAATTGAGGACATGATTGTCAAGGTTGGGCCATTTGCCTTTCCCACTGACTTTGTAGTGCTGGAAATGGAGGAGCACAAGAGTGCAACTCTCATTCTAGGAAGACCTTTCCTAGCAACTGGACGAACCCTCATTGACGTCCAAAAAGGGGAATTAACCCTGAGAGTCAATGAAGATGAGTTCAAGTTGAATGTTGTCAAAGCTATGCAGCATCCAGACACATCAAATGACTGCATGAGTGCTGATATTATTGACTCTTTGGTGGAGGAGGTCAATATGATTGAAAGTCTCGAATCAGAGCTAGAGGACATCTTTAAAGATGTTCAGCCTGATCTGGAGGAACTAAAGGAAATAAAAGAACCTCTGAAAATTCCTCAGGAAGAGGAGAAACCTCCTAAACCCAAGCTCAAACCACTACCACCATCCCTGAAATATACATTTCTGGGAGACGGTGACACTTTTCCAGTGATCATAAGCTCTGCTTTAAATCCACAGGAAGAGGAAGCACTAATTCAAGTGCTAAGGACACACAAGACAGCTCTTGGGTGGTCCAGAAGTGATCTTAAGGGCATTAGCCCAGCAAGATGCATGCACAAGATCCTATTGGAGGATGATGCTACGCCAGTGGTTCAACCACAGAGGCGGCTAAATCCAACCATGAAGGAGGTGGTGCAGAAAGAGGTCACTAAGTTACTAGAGGCTGGGATTATTTATCCTATTTAAGATAGCCCCTGGGTGAGCCCTGTCCACGTTGTCCCCAAGAAGGGAGGCATGACAGTGGTTCATAATAAAAAGAATGAACTAGTTCCTACAAGAACAGTTACAGGGTGGCGCATGTGTATTGACTACAGAAGGCTCAATACAGTCACCAGAAAGGATCATTTTCCTTTACCATTCATAGACCAGATGCTAGAGAGACTAGCAGGTCATGAATACTACTGCTTTTTGGATGGCTATTCAGGTTACAACCAAATTGTAGTAGATCCTCAGGACCAAGAGAAAACAGCATTCACATGTCCTTCTGAAGTATTTGCCTACAGAATGATGCCTTTTGGTCTGTGCAATGCACCTGCAACCTTTCAGAGGTGCATGCTCTCTATCTTCTCTGATATGGTAGAGAAGTTCCTGAAAGTCTTCATAGATGACTTCTCAGTATTTGGAGACTCATTCAGCTCCTGCCTTAACCATCTAGCACTTGTTCTGAAAAGATGCCAAGAGACCAACCTAGTTTTAAACTGGAAAAAATGTCACTTCATGGTGACTGAAGGAATTATCCTTGGGCATAAAATTTCGAACAAAGGAATAGAGGTGGATCAAGCTAAGGTGGAGGTAATTGAAAAATTACCACCACCTGCCAATGTTAAGGCAAACAAAAGCTTTCTGGGGCATGCAGGATTCTACAGAAGGTTTATAAAGGATTTTTCAAAAATTGCCAAACCTCTGAGTAATCTGCTAGCTGCTAACACTCCATTTATCTTTGATAATGAGTGTCTGCAGGCATTTGAGACTTTGAAAGCTAAGCTGGTTGATGAGCGGATAATTTATACGCTTTTTGGCATTGTTTTTAGGTAGTTTTTAGTAAGTTCAAGCTACTTTTAGGGATGTTTTCATTAGTTTTTATGTTAAATTCACATTTCTGGACTTTACTATGAGTTTGTGTGTTTTTCTGTAATTTCAGGTAAATTATGGCTGAAATTGAGGGATTTGAGCAAAACTCTGAAAGAGGCTGACAAAAGGACTGCTGATGCTGTTGGAATCTGACCTCCCTGCACTCAAAATGGATTTTCTGGAGCTACAGAACTCCAAATGGCACGCTCTCAACGGCGTTGGAAAGTAGACATCCAGGGCTTTCCAGCAATATATAATACTCCATACTTTATTCGGAAATTGACGACGTAACTTGGCGTTGAACACCAAGTACATGCTGCTGTCTGGAGTTAAACGCCAGAAAAACGTCATGATCCGGAGTTGAACGCCCAAAACACGTCATAACTTGGAGTTCAACTCCAAGAGAAGTCTCAGCTCGTGGATAGATCAAGCTCAGCCCAAACATACACCAAGTGGGCCCCGGAAGTGGATTTATGCATCAATTACTTACTCATGTAAACCCTAGTAGCTAGTCTAGTATAAATAGGATAAGTTACTATTGTATTAGACATCTTTACTCACTTATGTATTTTCAACAGTGGAGTTTCTGCACACCATAGATTAAGGGTGTGGAGCTCTGCTGTACCTCAAGTTTCAATACAATTACTATTACTTTCTATTCAATTCTCTTTTATTCTTATTCCAAGATATACGTTGCACTTAACTTTGATGAATGTGATGATCCGTGACACTCATCATCATTCTCACTTATGAACGCGCGTGATTGACAACCACTTCCGTTCTACTTTAGGCCGGGCGCATATCTCTTAGATTCCCCAACAGAATCTTCGTGGTATAAGCTAGATAGATGGCGGCATTCATGGGGATCCGGAAAGTCTAACCTTGTCTGTGGTATTCCGAGTAGGATCCTGGGAATCCGGAAAGTCTAACCTTGTCTGTGATATTCCGAGTAGGATTCTGGTATTAAATGACTGTGACGAGCTTCAAACTCCTGAAGGCTGGGCGTTAGTGACAGACGCAAAAGAATCAATGGATTCTATTCCAACCTGATTGAGAACCGACAGATGATTAGCCGTGCTGTGACAGAGCATTTGGAACGTTTTCACTGAGAGGATGGGATGTAGCTATCAACCAAGGGTGATGCCTCCAGACGATTAGCCGTGCAGTGACAGCGCATAGGACCATTTTCCCGAGAGGATTGAAAGTAGCCATTGATGATAGTGAAGCCCTACATACAGCTTGCCATGGAAATGAGTAAGAAGGATTGGAAGAGAGAGTAGTGAAGCAGAGTTTCAAGAGGAGCACAGCATCTCCATACGCTTGTCTGAAATTTCCACTCTTGATTTACATAAGTATTTCTATCCCTTTTATTTCTTTTTATTATTAATTTCCAAAAACCAAAACTATTTAATCTGCCTAACTGAGATTTACAAGGTGACCATAGCTTGCTTCATACCAACAATCTCTGTGGGATCGACCCTTACTCACGTAAGGTTTATTACTTGGACGACCCAGTACACTTGCTGGTTAGTTGAACGGAGTTGTGAATTCAACTGGTGCCATAATAATGATTTCATACAAATACAAAAGAATATGGATCACAATTTTGTCCACCACTGGTCACAGCACCAGTCATCTCTGCACCAGACTGGACATTACCATTTGAACTAATGTGTGATGCCAGTGACCATGCTATTGGTGCAGTATTGGGACAAAGGCATGGTAAGCTTCTGCACGTCATTTATTATGGTAGCCGTATTCTAAATGATGCAAGAAGAACTACACAACCACAGAAAAGGAGTTACTTGCAGTGGTTTATGCCATTGACAAGTTCAGATCTTATTTAGTAGGATCAAAAGTGATTGTGTACACTGACCATGCTGCTCTTAAATATCTACTCACAAAGCAGGATTCAAAACCCAGGCTCATAAGATGGGTGTTGCTTCTGCAAGAGTTTGATATAGAAATAAGAGACAGAAAAGGGACAGGGAATTAAGTAGCTGATCACCTGTCCCGGATAGAACCAGTAGCAAGAGCATCCCTCCCTCCTACTGAGATCTTTGAAACCTTTCCGGATGAGCAATTGTTTGCTATTCAGGAAGCTCCGTGGCTTGCAGACAGTGTAAACTATAAGACTCAAGGTTCTCCTTCTGTAACCATGGAGAGGAAGCATGAAGAGCTTCTCTCAAAACAGAGTCAAACAGAGCCCCCACAGTCAAACTCTAAGTTTGGTGTTGGGAGGCCACAACCAACTTCTAAGTTTGGTGTTGAACCCCCACATTCAAACTCTAAATTTGGTGTTGGAAGGTTCCAACATTGCTCTGAACATCTGTGAGGCTCCATGAGAGCCCACTGTCAAGCTACTGACATTAAAGAAACGCTTGTTGGGAGGCAACCCAATGTTATATTTATTATTTTCCTTTGTTATTTTATGTTTTCTGTAGGTTGATGATCATGAGAAGTCACAAAATCAATTAAAAAAGCAAAAACAGAATGAAAAATAGAAAGAAAAATAGCACACCCTGGAGGAAGACCTTGCTGGCGTTTAAACGCCAGTAAAGGCAGCAAATGGGCGTTTAACGCCCAGTCTGGCACCATTATGGGCGTTTAACGCCAGAAAGGGGCACCAGACTGGCGTTAAACGCCAGGAAAGGGCACCAAGCTAGCGTTAAATGCCAGAAATGGGCACCAGCCCAGCGTTTGACGCCAGAATTGGCATAAAGAGCATATTTGCTCACCACATGGTGCAGGGATGAATTTTCCTTGACACCTCAGGATCTGTGGACACCACAGGATCCCCACCTACCCCACCACCCTCTCTCTTCTTCTTCACCCATTCACCAATCACCTCAACCACTCTTCCCCAAAAACCTCTCACCTATCAAATCCCACTATTCTCTTCACCACTCACATCCATCCTTCATAAAACCTCACCTACCTCACCATTCAAATTCAAACCACTTTTCCAAGCACTCCATAAGATCTTCAAGAGGAAGAACAAGCCGCCATCACTAAGGTGGTCCCGTTCTTTAACCTCCTTGTTCTTTATTTTCTATTTTTCGAATTTTTATGCTTATGTTTATCTATCTTTGTGTCTTATTACATGATCATTAGTATCTTAGTGTCTATGCCTTAAAGCTATAAATGTCCTATGAATCCATCACCTCTCTTAAATGAAAAATTCTTTAATCACAAAAGAACAAGAAGTATAGGGTTTCGATTTCATCCCTGAAACTAGTTGAATTAGTTTGATGTGGTGACAATACTTTTTGTTTTCTGAATGAATGCTTGAACAGTGGATATGTCTTTTGAATTTGTTGTTTTAAGAATGTTAAAATTGTTGGCTCTTGAAAGAATGATGAAAAAGGAGAAATGTTATTGAGGATCTGAAAAATCATCAAATTGATTCTTGAAGCAAGAAAAAGCAGTGAATACAAAAAAAAAGAGAGCAGAAAAAGCCAATAGCCCTTTAAATCAAAAGGCAAGGGTAAATATAAAAAAGAGATCCAAAGTAAAAAGAGTGTGCTTAAGAACCCTGGACACCTCTAATTGGGGACTCTAGCAAAGCTGAGTCACAATCTAAAAAGGTTCACCTAGTTATGTGTCTGTGGCATGCATGTATCCGGTGGTAATACTGGAAGACAGAATACTTTGGGCCACAGCCAAGACTCATAAAGTAGCTATGTTCAAGAATCATCATACTTAACTAGGAGAATCAATAACACTATCTGAATTCTGAGTTCCTATAGATGCCAATCATTCTAAACTTCAAAGGATAAAGTGAGATGCCAAAACTGTTCAGAAGCAAAAAGCTACTAGCCCCGCTCATCTAATTGGAGCTAAGTTTCTTTGATATTTTGGAGTCTACAGTATATTCTCTTCTTTTTTATTTTGATTTTCAGTTGCTTGGGGACAAGCAACAATTTAAGTTTGGTGTTGTGATAAGCGGATAATTTATACGATTTTTGGCATTGTTTTTAGTATGTTTTTAGTATATTTTAGTTAGTTTCTATTACATTTTTATTAGTTTTTAGTTAAAATTCACTTTTCTGGGATTTACTATGAGTTTGTGTGTTTTTCTGTGATTTCAGGTATTTTCTGGCTGAAATTGAGGGACCTTAGCAAAAATCTGATTCAGAGGCTGAAAAGGACTGCAGATGCTGTTGGATTTTGACCTCCCTGCACTCGAAGTGGATTTTCTGGAGCTACTGAAGCCCAATTTGCGCGCTCTCAATTGCGTTGAAAAGTAGACATCTTGGGCTTTCCAGGAACGTATAATAGTCCATACTTTGCCCGAGATTTGATGGCCCAAACCGGCATTGCAAATCAGCTTCAGAATTCCCGGCGTTTAACTCCGGAACTAGCACAAAAATTGGAGTTAAACGCCCAAACTGGCATAAAAGCTGGCGTTTAACTCCAGAAAAAGTCTCTACACATGAAAGCTTCAATGCTCAGCTCAAGCACACACCAAGTGGATCCCAGAAGTGGATTTTTACGTCATTTACTCATTTCTGTATACCCTAGGTTACTAGTTCACTATTAATAGGACCTTTTGATATTGTATCTGGACCTCATGACACTTTACACGTTTCTCATTGTATCTTCTACAGCATGAGTCTCTAAACCCTATGGTTGGGGGTGAGGAGCTCTGCTGTGTCTTGATGGATTAATGCAATTACTACTGTTTTTCATTCAATCACGCTTGCTTCTATTCTAAGATATCACTTGTTCCTAAACTTGATGAATGTGATGATCCGTGACACTCATCATCATTCTCACCTATGAACGTGTGCCTGACAACCACCTCCGTTCTACCTTAGATTGAGTAGATATCTCTTGGATTCCTTAATCAGAATCTTCGTGGTATAAGCTAGAATTGATGGCGGCATTCAAGAGAATCCGGAAGGTCTAAACCTTGTCTGTGGTATTCTGAGTAGGATTCAAGGATTGAATGACTGTGACGAGCTTCAAACTCCTGAAGGCTGGGCGTTAGTGACAGACGCAAAAGAATCACTGGATTCTATTCTGACCTGATTGAGAACCGACAGATGATTAGCCGTGCTGTGACAGAGCGCGTTGAAGAAGAAGACAGTAGGAAAGCAGAGATTCAGAAGATAGAGCATCTCCAAAACCTCAACCTATTCTCCATCACTGCAAAACAAGTGCTGATTTCATGTTCTTTTACTTTTTACAATCAACCCTGATAATTATTGATATCCTGACTAAGAGTTACAAGATAACCATAGCTTGCTTCAAGCCGACAATCTCTGTGGGATCGACCCTTACTCGCGTAAGGTATTACTTGGACGACCCAGTGCACTTGCTGGTTAGTTGTGCAGAATTGCAAAAGTATGATTGCAATTTCGTGCACCACTGGGCATCAATGATCCTAGGAGGAAATAGTGAGCCATGTGTCTGTGGTGGAAAGATGTTGAGTAAAAATAAAGCCAAAGGCTACTGCAACATTTGACACCAAGCCTTCTAAGAAGAATAAGCTTGTTAAGTAAAAAAAAGAAGAAGAAAAGAAAAGTTATCAAGGGAGCAAGTAAAAAGTAGACCTTATAACAGCAAGCTTAGTAAGCCTTTGAGGAAAAGTGTATATTATGTAACAGCAAACAATAACTGAGTTATCATTGTCTGCATAAAAACTCCATGAATCAAGTTTTGCTATATGCCTAATAAGGATATGTTTGCTCTTCTCGTTCATTTTATTTTCTCTTAGTTTTGATACTTGCTTGAGGACAAGCAAGATTTAAGTTTGGTGTTGTGATGACAAGTCATCATATACCCATTTTTCAAGCTAATTTCACTTGTTTCACTAGTCTTTATGCACTTTCTTGCATCCTAAGTAAGTAATTTGGAATGAAAATGCATGACTTCTTTAAATCAAACAACCACCATTAAATTGATGCTAAATCATGAGGTTTGAGCTAAAATTAATTGATTTTTAATGAATTATAAACCTTATGAGTTTGGAGATACTTTGATTGGTTGCTTTGGTTTCTTGTAGGTGAAGAAAGGAAGAAAAGAAGAAAAACGTGGCTTAAGAAGTGTGGCCATGGAAGGAGAAGTGTGGTGCAACATAGAAAGAGGAAGCAAACACTGCTCTCCACAAGAGCACACTGCTCTCCAAGAGAGCAGCATAATGAACCAAGCCTCCAAAATATCACTGCCCTGCCCACAATAAGAGCGGAGCACAATTCTATGCCAAGGACCAAAGGAAGCAAAAATTCTGCCCTGCCCTCCTCAAGAGCAATATCAGGCTTCATCCAAGAAAAATTCAAAAGAAATTGCTCTCCTAGTGTTACTCATGGGTTTCGAACCCAAGAACAAGGAGGAAAGGAGTAGCGCTCAAATACAAGGAAAACAAGCAAAAATTGGCTTGTTTTCAATCTCCAAGAATGGAACACAGCACCATGAGAAAGCAAGGAACTAAGCGCTACTTTGGTGCCAAGAAAACCAAGGAAAAAGGGGCAGCATGTGCTTCCACCAGGTTTCAAACCTGGGACCTCACCCTTGGTTGCCTTGCTGCGCTGCCCACAAGGAGAGCAGAGCAGCATTTCTTGGCACGGGCAGCACACAAGCGCGCACACAAGCACGCACGGCCAGGAGCATCACGCGCAGCCTGGACGCACGGAAGGCAAGCATGCATGCACACTGCCCTGCTCTCCGCAAGGGCAGGGCAGCATCCTGATGCTATACACGCTTAGCACGCACGCAATGAGGCCGCATGCACAATTTCCCTGCTCTGCCCTCCACAAGAGCAGAGCAGCCTCCTGGAGCCAACTTCTTCATGGGCTAAAAATTGGATTAAAAATCCAATTTAATTTATTTCTTCACCAAATCAAAAGCCCATCCAAATTCCAAAATCCAAGAATAGAAAGTGTATAAATAGGAGAGAGTTTGATGTAATTAGGACCTTTTCTTTTGATTTTTGAATTCTTACATTTTGAGACTTTATTTTCTTTGAGAGCTTTGAACTGAGATCTGAGAGAATTGGGAAGGAGAATTGATCTCTCTTCTTCCTTGTTCTTGCTTGAGAATTTTTACTTTTCTTATTTGAATCTTGAGTGTGAAGAATTGAGGAATTTCTGTCTCAATCTCCATTTAAGATCTCTTGGATTTTTCTACTGCATAATTGAGCTCAATTTCATTTTCTTACTGCTGCTGAGCTAAATTTCTTTTCCTTACCGCTGCAATCTTTAATTTCTTGTTAATTGCTTTGTGAACTTGGATCTGGGAAGGCAGTTGAGATCTAGACTTTGCTATCTAATCTCTGGAGTCCTGAGATCCACTTTTCCTTTTGGTTCTTCTGTTGAACCCCTGCTGCAATTAAATTTTCATTTCTGTTTGAGATCTAGTCAATTCCAATTCATCTCTTGCTTTGATAATTGCTGCAAGTTAATTTCCCTTGCTTAAATTCTGAATTTCCAGTCCTCAAACCCTTTTTTCCATTTAAGCAATCTATATTTCTTGCACTTTAAGTTACTGCAATTTACATTTCTTGCACTTTAAGTTTCAGTCATTTAATTTCTTGTTCTTTAAGATTCAGCACCTATACTTTCAGTTCTCTTTAATTTCTGTAATTCATCCCTCTCCCTTTACATTTTCTGCTATTTACTTACTGTTGGATACAAAATCACTCAACCAATACTTGATTCGCTTGACTAAATCAACCACTGAACTAAAATTGCTCAATCCTTCAATCCCTGTGGGATCGACCTCACTCCCATGAGTTTTATTACTTGATGCGACCCGGTACACTTGCCGGTGAGTTTGGTGTTGGATCGTTTTCCACACATCAAGTTTTTGGCGCCGTTGCCGGGGATTGAAATATATTGACAATGATTAAGTGAAGTGGAGGTCTAGATCAAGCACTTTTTCTTTTCTGTTTCATTAATTTTTAATTAACCCATTAACTGTTTTGTCAGAGTAAGTAATTGCTGATTGAGTTCAGCAACTTTTTCTGGAGGACTAAGGTCAGTAGATACTGCTTTAGCCTCTTCCTTCATGTAGGACTCACTGCTCAAGTACAGATGCTGATTTCTAGCAACAGTATCTATAAGCTCTTGAGCCTCTTCAATTGTCTTTCTCATGTGTATAGATCCACTAGCTGAGTGATCTAGAGATATCTGAGCTTTTTCTGTAAGCCCATAGTAGAAGATGTCTAACTGCACCCATTCTGAAAATATTTCAAAGGGGTATTTCCTCAGCATCTCTCTGTACCTCTCCCAGGCGTTGTAAAGGGATTCATTATCCTCTTGTTTAAAGCCTTGGATGTCCAGCCTTAGCTGTGTCATCCTCTTGGGAAGGAAATATTGATTCAGAAATTTTTCTAACAGCTGTTTCCATGTCCTTATGCTGGCCTTAGGTTGATTATTTAACCACCTCTTACCTTGGTCTTTTACAACAAATGGAAATAGTAATAATCTGTAGACATCCTGGTCTACTTCCTTATCATGTACTGTGTCAGCAATTTCTAAGAACTGTGCTAGAAACTCAGTAGGTTCTTCCTATAGAAGACCGTAATATTGACAATTTTGCTGCACCATGATAATGAGCTGAGGATTCAACTCAAAACTACTAACTCCGATGGAGGGTATACAGATACTACTCCCATATGAAGCAGTAGCGGGATTAGCATATGACCCCCCCCCCCCCAAAGTCCTTCTGGACTGTTCATTTCCACTTAGTTCCATGATGGAGAAAGGGAGATGATGTGGATTTATTTTATTTATTTTATTATATTTATATATATTTTTTCGAAATAATAATAACAAAAAAAATTGGAAACTAAAAAAATAAAGTAAAAAAATATTTGAAAAATTTTTGTGAGGATTTTTGAAAAAAATGAAAAAAGAAGTGGTTAGGAAGTTTTGAAAAAAAAGATATGATTGAAAAACAATTTAAAAAGATTTGATTTTTAAAATTGATGACTAATTTAATGCAAAATTTTCTAAAATTTGAGGAAAAACACCAAGGAACACTAAACTTAAAAATTTTAAGATCAAAACACAAGAAGGACTCAAGAACATAGAAAGAACACCAAACTTAAAATTTTTATAAAACCAAAAATAAATTTTTGGAATTTAAACAAAAACTAACAAGAAAACACCAAACTTAAAACATGCAACTAGACTCAAACAGAAAAATCTAAAAGAAAAATAATAATTTTTTTTGAAAAATTTTGAAAAGAAAATAAAAGACTCTGACCCAAAAGACAAAATTTTCCTAATCTAAGCAACAAGATGGACCATCAGTTGTTCAAACTCGAACAATCCCCGAGAACGGCGGCAAAAACTTGGTGCACGAAATTGCAATCACACTTGCAATTCCGCACAACTAACCAGCAAGTGCACTGGGTCGTCCAAGTAATACCTTACGTGAGTAAGGGTTGATCCCACGGAGATTGTCAGCTTGAAGCAAGCTCTGGTTACCTTGTAACTCTTAGTCAGGAGATTAATAATAAAAAGGGTTTTTGGTTGCAATATAATAAAAGAGCATGAAATAAAAGGTACTTGTGGTTCAATAATGGAGAATAGGTTGGAGTTTTGGAGATGCTCTGTCATCTGGATCTCTACTTTCCTACTATCTTCTTCTTCACGCACGCAAGGCTCCTTCCATGGCAAGCTGTGTGTAGGGTGTCACCCTTGTCAATGACTACTTCCCATCCTCTCAGTGAAAATGGTCCATGTGCGCTATCACCGCACGGCTAATCATCTGTCGGTTCTCGATCATGTTGGAATAGAATCCAGTGATCCTTTTGCGTCTGTCACTATGCCCAACACTCGTGAGTTTGAAGCTCGTCACAGTCATCCCTTCCCAGATCCTACTCGGAATATCACAGACAAGGTTTAGACCTTCCGGATCCCAGGAATAGCCGCCAATAATCCTAGCTTATACCACAAAGACTCTGGATGCACGAATTCGAACACTCTGTTGTCATGAGAGGCACTCAAACCCGTGAACCAAGAACCCAAGATATACACATTCAATCTAAGATAGAACGGAGGTGATTGTCAGGCACGCGTTCATAAGTTAAGAATGGTGATGAGTGTCACGGATCATCACATTCATCATGTTTAAGTGCAAATGAATATCTTAGAATGGAAACAAGCGTGATTGAATAGAAAACAGTGGTAATTGCATTAATTCATCGAGACACAGCAGAGCTCCTCACCTCCAACAATGGAGTTTAGAGACTCATGCCATAGAGATACAATGTGAAACATGAAAATGTCATGAGGTACAAAATAAATCTCTAAAAGTAGTTTTTATACTCAACTAGTAACCTAGGTTTACAGAAAATGAGTAAACTAAGATAGGTAGTGCAGAAATCCACTTCTGGGGCCCACTTGGTGTGTGCTTGGGCTGAAAATTGGAGCTTTTACGTGCATAGGCTATTCCTAGAGTTAAACACCAGCTTTGGTGCCAGTTTGGGCGTTTAACTCTAACTTTTATGCCAGTTCTGGCGTTTTGACGCCAGAAAAAGGCAGAGAGCTGGCGTTTTGACGCCAATTTATATCATCAAAACTCGCTCAAAGAATAGACTATTATATATTTCTGGAAAGCCCTGGACGTCTAATTTCCAACTCAATTGAGAGCGCGCCATTTGAAATTTTGTAGCTCCAGAAAAGCCACTTCGAGTGCAGGGAGGTCAGAATCCAACAGCATCTGCAGTCCCTTTTTAGCATCTGAATCAGATTTTTGCTCAGGTCCCTCAATTTCAGCTAGAAAATATCTGAAATCACAAAAAAACGCACAAACTCATAGTAAAGTCCAAAAATATGATTTTTGCACAAAAACTAATAAAAATATACTAAAAAGTAACTAAATCATACTAAAAACTATATAAAAATAATGCCAAAAAGCGTATAAATTATTCGCTCATCAACAGTTTAGCTTAAAGCTCAGCTTTTCAAGTGTTAGTTGTGAGAGTGCTGGTGTGTGAAGTGTTGGCCTTGTTGTAGCTAGTTTAGATAACACATCGGCCCTTGTGTTTTGTTCTTTGTTTATGTGTTTGAAATTTTGAAATGAGATCCTTTCTTATGAGCCAATATTTCTCTAACAAATGATCTTTTACCTGGAAATCACCTTTGATTTGTTGTACAACTAGGAGTGTATCACAGTATACTGTGAGCTGAGGTATTTGTAAGTTCTGTGCGAGCTTTAGTCTGGCCAGCAGAGCTTCGTATTCTGCCTGGTTGTTGCTTGTTGCAAAGGAGAATTGTAGCGATTGTTCGGCTATAACCTTTTCTCCTTCTTTTAGTGTTACCCCTACTCCATTTCCTTCTCTGTTT
This sequence comes from Arachis stenosperma, assembly GCF_014773155.1. Taxonomy (NCBI): domain Eukaryota; kingdom Viridiplantae; phylum Streptophyta; class Magnoliopsida; order Fabales; family Fabaceae; genus Arachis; species Arachis stenosperma. Next base: position 30,998,027 of record NC_080382.1, on the reverse strand, counting down.
GATGCGCCATCTACATATACTTTCTAGCTTTTCTCTATTTGGTTATCTTCAGTTGTCATATCAGAGATGAAATTTGCAAGTATTTGCAATTTTGGGGTTTTTCTTGGCTGATATTGTATGTTGAATTTAGAAATCTCAACGGACCATTTTATTAGATGTCCAGCTAACTTGGGTCTTGTCAGTATTTGTCTCAGCGGTTGACCTGTTCTTACCACTATTGTGTGCCTTTGGAAATATTGTCTCAATCTTCTTGCTGTGGTGACTAATGCTAGTGCAAATTGCTCTATCTTCGGGTACCTGGTTTCTGCTGGTTGTAGTATCCTACTGACAAAGTACACCAGTTTTTAGGTTTTTCCTATTTCAGAGACCAGCACTGAGCTTATGGCATAGTTAGAAATCGACAGGTATAAAAATAATGGTTTACCAGGCTCTGGTTTCTGGAGAATTGTGGGAGATGAAAATATTTGCTTAAGCTCGGTGAAGGACCATTCACAATCTTCCGTCCATTTGAATTTTTTGGTTTTGGAAATTGTCTGAAAGAAATGGTATGATCGGTTTGCCACTGCTGGTAGGAATCGTGAAAATGCGGCTACCCTTCCTGCTAGTTGTTGTACTTCTTTTACCGTCTTTGGGCTAGTCATTTTGAGAATAGCTTCACATTTTTCTAGGTTTGCCTCAATTCCTCGTGAAGTCAACATGAATCCGAGGAATTTTCCCCCCGGGACTCCAAATGCGCATTTTTCTGGATTAAGCCTCATGTTATATTCTCGGATTTACTTGAAGATCTCTTGTAGGTCGTCACAGTGTGAGCCTTGTGTTGAGATTTTTGCTACCATATCATCTACATAAATCTCCATGTTCCGACCTATTTGTTGGTGGAAGACTTTGTCCATCAATCGTTGATATGTTGCTCCTGCATTCTTTAGGCCAAATGGCATTACCTTAAAACAAAAAATTCCATGTTTTGTTATAAAAGCTGTTTTGCTTTAGTTTTCTGGATGCATGAGGATCTTGTTATAACCAGAATATACATCCATGAAGCTTAAGCTTTTAAACCCTGAAGCATTGTCTACCAGTTTATCAATACAAGGCAAAGGATAAGAATATTTTGGACAAGCCTTATTGAAATTTGTAAAGTCAATGCACATGCGCCATTTACCTCAGTTTTTTCTTACCATTACCACATTCGAGAACCATGTTATGAAGCGGATTTCTTTGATGAAGTTGGCATTGAGGAGCTTCTTTGTTTCTTCGAGGGTTGCTTTCATTTTTTCTATTTCGAGATTTCTTTTCTTTTGGGCAATAGGTTGGATTGTTTTGTCGATGGTGAGCTTATGGCAGATTACACTTGGGTCTATTCTTGGCATGTCTGCTGGTGTCCAGGCAAACAGGTCGGCGTTATCTTCGAGCACCTTTATCAGCTTCGATCTTTCCTCTCCTTCTAGAGCTCGCCTGATATAGGTAAACTATTTGGCCTTTTTAGTCAGAGGGATTTTCTGGAGGTCATTTATTGGTTGGTGTCTTTCCTGAAAGTCCTTCCTAGGGTCGAACTCCACAAGAGATAGTAACTCGGATGCAGTTTGGATGGATTTTACTTCTTGTTCAGTATTTCACGTTGTGTTGGCTTTCTTCATGCTAGCATTGTAACACTGCCAAGCTTGTTGGCGATCTGAGTGTACTGTTGCTATTTTGTTATTTTGAACCTGAAACTTGACACACAAGTGTAAAGTAGATACTACTGCTCTGAAGTTGTTCAGAGCGGGTCTCCCGAGAATAATATTATAAGGGCTGGGGTAGTCGACTATGAGATATTGTACATCAATAGTTTTTGCTAATGGGGCGTTGCCCATTGTTGTCTTTAGCCATAAATGTCCTTTTATCAGGACCCTTTTTCCAGAGAACCCAACCAGTTCTCCAGATGAGGGTTGCATGGCTTTTTCAGATAGTTGCATTTTTAGAAAAGTTGAATTAAATAGTACGTCAGCACTACTACCTGGATCCAAAAGGACCTTTCTTACCAGTAATTCTCCTGTTTGGATGGAAATTTCTACTGGGTTGTCGATGTTTGAACTTTGTAAAGCTAGGTGGTGGACGAAATTGTGATCCATGTTCTAACTATTTTGAGATGAAGTCTTTTATTATGGCACTGGTTGAATTCACAACTCCGTTCAACTAACCAGTAAGTGTACTGGGTCGTCCAAGTAATAAACCTTACGTGAGTAAGGGTCGATCCCACAGAGATTGTTGGTATGAAGCAAGCTATGGTCACCTTGTAAATCTCAGTCAGGCGGATAAAATTATGGAATTTAGAAAATCAAATAATAAAAAGAAAAGAAATAATAAAAGGGATACTTATGCAGCCTCATTGGTGGGAATTTCAGATAAGCGCATGGAGATACTGTATGGCTCAAGAACGCCTGCTATCCTCCTGCTTCAACTCAATCCTTCTTACTCCTTTCCATGGCAAGCTGTGTATAGTTCACCATCAGCGGTGGCTACTTTCAATCCTCTCGGGAAAATGGTCCTCTGCGGCTGTCACTCGCATGGCTAATCGTCTGGAGGCATCACCCATGGTTGATGGCTACATCCCATCCTCGCAGTGAAAACTACGCTCACGCACTCTGTCACAGCACGGCTAATCACTGGTTGGTTCCCGCTCCTACTGGAATAGAATCCCTTGATTCTTTTGCGTTTGTCACTAACGCCCAGCACTTGCGAGTTTGAAGCACGTCACAGTCATTCATTACCGGAATCCTACTCGGAATACCACAGACAAGGTGAGACTTTCCGGATTCCCAGGATCCTACTCGGAATACCACAGACAAGGTGAGACTTTTCGGATCCTCATAAATGCCGCCATCTATCTAGCTTATACCACGAAGATTCTGTTGGGGAATCTAAGAGATACACATTCAAGCTCTGTTGCATGTAGAACGGAAGTGGTTGTCAATCACGCGCGTTCATGAGTGAGAATGATAATGAGGGTTATTTACTCATCACATTTATCATGTTCTTGGATGCGAATGAATATCTTGGAATAAGAATAAGAGAGATTTGAATAAAAGAAAATAGAATTACATTAATACTTGAGGTACAGCAGAGCTCCACACCCTTAATCTATGGTGTGCAGAAACTCCACCGTTGAAAATACATAAGTAAAAGGTTCAGGCATGGCCGAATGGCCAGCCCCCATGATCTGAGAACTATGCGTCCCAAGATGTCAAATACATTAGTTAAATGTTCTATTTATAATAAACTAACTCCTAGGGTTTACATGAGTAAGTAATTGATGCATAAATCCACTTCCGGGGCCCACTTGGTGTATGTTTGGGCTGAGCTTGATCAATCCACGAGCTGAGGCTTCTCTTGGAGTTGAACTCCGAGTTATGACGTGTTTTGGGCGTTCAACTCCGGATCATGACGTTTTTCTGGCGTTTAACTCCAGACAGCAGTATGTACTTGGCGTTCAACGCCAAGTTACGTCGTCATTCTTCGAATAAAGTATGGACTATTATATATTGCTGGAAAGCCCTGGATGTCTACTTTCCAACGCCGTTAAGAGCGCGCCAATTGGAGTTCTGTAGCTCCAGAAAATCCATTTCGAGTGCAGGGAGGTCAGATTCCAACAGCATCAGCAGTCCTTTTGTCAGCCTTTTTCAGAGTTTTGCTCAAATCCCTCAATTTCAGTCAGAATTTACCTGAAATCACAGAAAAACACACAAACTCATAGTAAAGTCCAGAAATGTGAATTTAACATAAAAACTAAGGAAAACATCCCTAAAAGTAGCTTGAACTTACTAGAAATTACCTAAAAACAATGCCAAAAAGCGTATAAATTATCCGCTCATCACTAGGTCAGATTAATTGAAGGTTATCTCTGGCTCCACTGTGTCATGTTTTGTCGGAGGTATTATTCCTTCGATTGCCAGCATTGTTCAGTAGCTTCGCTTTTGGGCTAAGCTTGATTCTCCTCCTCCTGCATATCCTCCTGATATACAGTTTATGATTCTTCTTGGTGGGTCTTAGGTTGTCCACTTCCCTTTGTCCTTTTCTGTTGGACGTTCGTCTTGGTCTTGTTTGGTTTCTCTGTTTCTTCGGCTCTCGATGTACTTGTCCAGTAGTCCTTGCCGAGCTAACCTTTCTAGCAAGTCTTTGGCTTTTACGCATTCGTCCGTTGTATGTTCGTACTTCTGGTGGAAAGCATAATGCTTACTCCTGTCTACGAATCGCTGGAAGCTCGGGCAGGAAGTTTCACTATCTTGGCATTAAGGATTTCTTTTATTATGTTTTCCCTCTTGGTGTTGAATCTGGTGTAAGTGTTGAACTTTGGCATGAGCTTGTAAGGTTTCTTTTGTTCTTTATTGGTTGACGATTTGAAAGTCTTCTCCTCCTTTCTTCTGGTTGGTTATTTGTCTGCCTTTTGGGCCTCGCAAAGTTCTTCGATCTTCATTTGGCCGGCGGCCCTTTCTTAGAAGTCCTCTAGCGACTTCGGTTTGGTTATTGCAATTGTTTCTCGAAACTTGCCAGGTCGGAGTCATGTCTTGAGTGCATGCAAGTGAACTACAGGGTCTAAGTCCGGAATCTCCATAGTGGCCTCGGCAAACCGAGTCATGTAGTCTTTTAGACTTTCATGTTGTCTTTGTCTGATTGTGCCGAGATAGTCTGATCCGTGTACGTATATTCTTGATGCGGCGAAGTAATCAATGAAAGCTCTTGCTAACTCTTCAAAGGAGGAAATTGTACCTACAAACAATTTTAAAAACCAAAGTAAAGCAGCACCATCAAGATAAGTGGGAAAAGCTCAGCAAAGTATAGGTTCATTATTAGCCGCATTAAAAAATATCATGAATTGGAATTTTTTGATGTGGGCGCGGGGTCGCCAAACCCCTTGTACGGCTCAAAGGAGGTGGGCAGCACAAAGTTCTTTGGCATCTGGAAATTGGTAATCTCCTCTGAGAAGGGGTTGTCTAACGTCAGCTTCTCCTTTGGCATGGTGATGCTTAGAGGGTCCATGTTGCCCTAAGCCAAGCTTTTGGAGTTTTCTTCCTCGTGCTTTCCAGCATTGTTATGGGCAGACAGCTCGGCTATCCTTTGAACTTCTGCCTGGAGTTCAGCAATTTGAGCTAGAAGCTCTGCTTGTGTGGCTGATGGACCCCGTTATCGGCCATATTTGAAGATCGAAAGTCCTGAAACAAAAAGAGTAAAGAGCTAGGTAAAGAAAAGAGTGGGGTTAGATGAATTCTGGCCCCACGGTGGGCGCCAAATTTTCCGTGCATATGAGGCCGAGGTATGGTGACTTCTTTTGCTTATGATTGCGTTTGGGCAGAAGAGTTATACGTCGGCTGAATTGGAACATCGCGGAAGAAGCACCTGCAAAAAGCACTTCGACGCTCAAGTAAGAATATGACTTAAAAGAAACGATGATAATAAAATCAGAAAGAGTTATGTGACCTGTCTTGCTCCGATGTTGCTTGTATGTTTATATAGACGTTTTAGGTTGTTCGGTTGGAGCTTGTTTCGGGATTCTCCGTTTTTGTCGAAGTTATTCATAATGATAGCGTTTGACTCGCTAGTTGCGGTTCCGAGCTTTGAATAGCTCGTCCGGATTTGGTGGATTGTTATTATTTGATTCTGTTTTATGCCGAGGTATACATTGTGTATTATAGCAGTCGAGGTATACGTTACGTATCAGTATCTTTTTAAAAAGATATATTTTATGATAGATCTTTTCTTAGGTCACTTTTTTTAAAAATTGTGACTATAAACTTTTTTTTATCACTTTAAAAAACCGTGATTATAGCCCTTTTTAAATCACCTTCCAAAACTGTAATTATAGACTTTTTTAGACCATTATTTTTTAAAAAAACTATGATCATAAATACTTTATAGCCACTTTTTTAAAAAATCGTAATCATAGGTTTTTTTTATCACAGTAAAAAATCGTAATCATAGACTTAAAATATTATAGCATGAATAAGCTGATGCATGTACTCAATGCCTATAGACAGAACACAATAGAATGGCAAAACAAAATAGATCAATCCATACACCAATCCTTTCTCTTATTTCATCATTTCTATTTTCGCCATTTCTCCATTTCAACGCTATTTTTATGTGCAAAAAATAAAAATAAAAAATATCATTATGTAAAATATTATTAATGTAAAACTTAATTGTGTGAGTACACAAATCAAGTATTCTATTTTATATCCTACAAAAAAATTTGTCAATAATAATAAGATAAATTAAACCTAAAAACAAATGTGTGTAACACACATTTTGGAAGGTTAGGCTATTATATTCTCTAATATTTTTTGTTGTAAATTTTGTTCCATCTTTTTTATATCTTTAAAGACTTCAACAAATTCTAAGTATACCGGTCCAAATTTTCATATTTAATTATTTTTAAAATAAATATATAATATTAGATATAATAAGTATATAATTTTAATGTTATATATATAAAATTATGATTTTGTTAATTTATGCTCTAAAAACATAAGTTAAATATACCATAAAAAGACATGTTTTATAAAAGTTATTATAAAAATTAATTTTTTTATATTTTAAATGTATTGAATATATCAAAAATATTAAAAAAATTTATTATTATTTTTTAAAATATATTTTTAAAATATAAATTAATTAAATCTATAAAATTATAAATATTAAATTAAATAAGATAACTTTAAATTATTATAACATACACGGGTATGTCTGTAGTCTTATCAAGTGCTAAATTGCCAATTGACTAGAGTTGTACATGCATAATACATTCACTCTATGTTACAAATTAATTAGCAGCCAAATAATTGATAATTGAGAGTTTGAAACATTTTGAGCCATGCCATGCCATTAATAACCTGTGTTGCAATTAGGATGGTAAAATTTTTTGAGACGTGAAGATTTTTGCGGAAACTACCTCAAATGAAGATTCAATTGTGGAGAATTTTTTTGCAGATATGGGATGGGAGACAAAATTTTTTCGAGACAAGTGCGGAGATTTGAGTGGGGATTCCCGTCCTGTCTCCGCTAGCTAATTCCCGAAATTCATGAATTTACTGAATTATACTTAATAGTTTATTTCTCATATATGTTTTTTAGTCATTTCACACACACATATATATATAGAAACCCAAAAACACCTAATCCTCATTTGTATAACCTTTCTTCAATTTAGAAATTTCTAACACTGTCCATACTCCGTCCAACCTCTCTGCAACCACTCCCTGACTACTCTCCCTTCTCACCGCATCGTCACTCCTCATTGTGCCATCACCCTCACTGCATCGTGCTCTCTATTTGCGGCGTTTCTTTCTGTAACTCTTTCGTCGTGTCTATTCTCCTCTATGTTGTCGCGTCTCCCACCTCGTCCACTGCTCTATCCTCTGATTCGCCGTTGCGTCTCCCCTTTGTGTCATTTTGAAAGAAGTCACCATCTTGTCGTTTAGGTTTTTTTTATAAAATCTTACTGTTTTATATAGAATGGATACTTGCAGCTCTATTCATATAGAAATTAATAATTAGTTAGAACTATCAGATAGATGTGGAATGAAATTCTCGCGAAAAATAGAACCCTGTGAGAAATGGAGATTAAGAACAATATTCCTCTACGGCGAGAAATGGAGACAGGGACGGGGAGCAAATTTGGGGGCAGGGATGGAAAGTAGAGAGACATCCCCAGTCCCCGCCCTACCCAGTTGACATCCCTAGTTGCAACCATTTCTCACATATTGCTTCACAGAGCATAGAACTGTTTTCTTATATCGAAATATACTTGTATACTTAAACATATTTAACCGTATTTCAAAAACTTTTATATCACCTATTCTTAATTTTGTTATATAATGTCTAAATATTATAATGATCTCATCTTATCAAAACTGACCCACCAAAGTTCATCGTCATATGTTTTTAAATTTAGGAACTGACTATTAGCATTTATCATAAGTTAGTGCCTTCTTTACTTAGCTATTCTATCTTGATATTTGACATGGTAAACTCTGTCCACTCCTCTGATGGACTACTGTATGATTTTTGGAATCAATATCCAGAGTAATCATAACAACTAACATGACTTCAATTATGAAATTGCAATTATATTTTCTTAATTACTAGATATTCAAATTTTGCTCATGGATGAATCAAATAGGTATTTTCAAATTATCTTATCTAAATTATTTTATTAGTTAACCTATTTACACACTATAAAAATATATCGATGTCCACCACAAAAATGATAGTATTTTACTACGTTTTACTAAAACTTAACGGTGAAGTTAGCATAGATCGGAGGACACACAAACAGAGAACAAAATGATGAATTAATTTGATTCAACAGACATTTAAGGAACTAATTTGATCAAATTTAGTCATATTACATAAGTAATTTGCATATAAATATTAGATGATTTAATAAATGAAATAAAATTGACAACCTTTGTCGCTAGAGTTTCAAAATCATGCTATGTCCTGTTAAATCAGCTTCACATTGGAGACCATTAGCTAGACTCAAATCTTTTAGCTAAATTGCAAAGTAAGCGTGCTAATTAAATTATATCAATCACCCTTGGAAGAATGTGGGTCATAGAACATGAGACAAATTGGTTGCTTTCATCAACTCTTTCCCCACACCTACCTTAATGCAATCTAGCCAAACAATTATATATATACTATATAATATATTTCTACATAATTGTCCCTCTCACCATGACCAAGCACCACTTATGTTTGTATGTGTATATATATAACACATGCACAGTGTTTTCAATCTTACCACCACCTTAATCGATAATACCGGCAGCTGATTGATACAGTTTCCTAGTTTTCCTCGAAAGCGTATAGTAGTTTCCATCTTCTTCATGGACAAGGATACTAGTTTGGAAATCCATCTCCCTCCTGGATTTAGATTCCACCCTTCTGATGAAGAGTTAATTGTTCACTATCTAAGAAACAAAGTCACTTCTTCACCACTTCCTGCCTCATTCATAGCAGAGATAGACCTCTACAAGTTCAATCCATGGGATCTTCCAAGTATGTGTGCAACTATATATCTGGTTTCTGTTTCCATCTTTTACTTCTCTTTCCCGTACAAAACATTTAGTCTTAATTGTATATGTTCATTTCATGCACATTTTGACTTATAAATGAAAGATAACTCCTCTTATATAACAATCACACTCTAATTTGTATTAATAAAAATTTTGATTTATTTAAATCAACATAATAAACTAATTGCAATTCCACTACTTTTCTTAAAAA